>NC_056730.1:503757108-503782697 GCF_019279795.1 Protopterus annectens | reverse complement strand
ATCCATGCATTCCTGTAGGTGTCTATAGAATGTGTTTGTAAAGGATTCTGCGGTTTGAGCCGTATTTTCCACTGGCCCGGGGCTTTGAAGGATTCCATCTCGGTTTTGAGAAGTGTGAAGTTTGCTTTTGAGAAGTTCTTCACCGTGGTTTCCTTGGCCGGGGGGTGGGGATGGGATATGGATGTCCAGTGAGATTAATTTATGGTCAGATCTTACCAATGAGGGGTATACCTCTGGTATGGAACATAGAGTCCCCATGTTGGTGATGATCAGGTCCAGTATGTTTTGCCCTCTTGTGGGAGTGGTGACCAGTTGTTCCATAGCATTTGAGTTTATAAAATCTAGGAACCATTGGGCGAGGGTGTTGGGGCTTGACTAGTGCTCCCTGTCTATGTTTGGATAGTTGAAGTCACCCAATATAATGGTGTTTGGAGAGACCTTCATATTCTCCAGTGTTCTCAGGAAAGCCGAGTGGGGGTTCTGAGTTTGGGAGGGTGGTCTGTAGCAGGCTACAAACTGAAAGGCAGTTTTGCCCACTGTTAGTTGCACATGGATGGTCTCCAATGATTCGTGCAGTGCCACTAACCTGGAGGTGTGGGTATCTTTGATGAATATGGATACTCCCCCTCCTTTTGTGGTTCGGTCAGAGTTTTGGGGCCAAAAAGCATGGAATGAGGTATAACCTGGTAGTGCTGGGGTGCTCTCGGGAGCCTTGAACCAGGTTTCTGTTATTGCACAGATATCAATATTCTCCATACTGAGGAGGGCCTCGAGTGCATGCATATTGAGGATTAGACTTCTGGCATTGAGCAGCATTACCCTTAGTTTCTTTTTCTTTGTGTTGTCTATGGAGGTGGGTTTGTCTTTTGAGCCTTGCCTAAAAAAGGCACTATGGTGGTGGCAAGAGCCTTAGCCAGTATTTGAAAGCCCAGGGGTGACAGGTGCAAGCCGTCCCTAGCGAAGCAACGTGGCTTGTCAAGCATGTCATCCCAGGCTGACAGACACTGGATCCCCTTCCATTGTCCTATAACACATCCTCTTCAGATCCATTCTGCTTCATCTATTGCACTTCCCTATGGAGACCATTGGCCCATCATACTAAAGCATTACCCTGTTTCAGTGTTGCCAGTGTTTCTTGCTCCTTCCATTTCTGTGCAACGTCAATTTTCTTTCATGCAAGTCTTCTGCAGAAGGCTCTACAACATAGTCCTGTAGTGTATTTTTCAAATGCATCCCAACTGTTCTTCTATTTGGGGATCCACTGGTCCATCACATTGTGACACTGCATTTGAGATTTCACACTAAACCCTTCACTTTGTAGATGGTCTACAACTTCAATTTCTATTTTTTTTATTTCTACCTCAATAAGCCCCCCTTTTTTAATTGATTCTTTGTAATCATATTTTTTATATTGTGACATTTGTCATATCTGAGTGCCTTTTTTATTTCTCTTCAAATATTTTTGGAGTTGCTGTTTTTGTATTGATTAGTTTGGCTTCCTTATCTGCATAAATATCACACCATATTGAATCTCATGTTCTTTTTATACCTTTCAACAGCCTCCATTTTTTGTTTGTAATCTTTACTCACTTCTTCTGCCACTTCTTTTTCCTAGGTTGCCAAATGTTTCTTTATCTACATAGCATTTTTCCTTGATCTGCTGCATTAAGTAATTCACTACTTCTCCCTTCTACCACAGTGGGACCACCTTCACCATGAGCCTGTCCTAACCTAACCCTGTTTTAGGAATGTTTCCATGTCTTGAAGAATATACACTGCCTTCTTTCCAGTCCTAGCACCACTGCATACAGCAGGAGCAGGTGTTATTTTTTTTCTATCCAGGGTCCTATGCATCCAGTCTTCTTGTTTTTAAGTATTCTTTTTTGTGTGTTCTATGGGGGAGCCAATGGCATGCTTTCCAGAGGTCACAATGATATCTTTTATTGGCAAGTGTTCATTACTCTAGTACAGAGCCCCAAAATAAGGGTAAGTGGTAGAATATGCTAATGAAAGCATAAGTAGATGAATTATATGCTATTTAGCCAATTCAGCATGGGGAACTTATCATGAAAGTAGAAAGTGATTGTGTACACTCAGTGTTCGCTTTTGCCCTGGAATCCAAAATTCTTTGGAATGCAAGCATAATTACACTTAACAAATTGTTAGAGTTCACTGCTATCATCACTGACCTTTATGTGCAACAGGTTTTAACTCATGGTGCTGCTGCAAGACCTCAGCCAAGAAGGAGAATGGTGCTTGGACTCTGACTTATGGACTGCATGACACTGTAGAGTGATACAGGTTGGACAGGGAAACAGTAGGGGATATATGCAACCTCTGCCGCCCTCACCTGAGGCCCCATGGAAATCATGGAGAATCCACTCAGTAGAGACAAAGGTATGTGTGGCATCATGTCTACTAGCTACAGTTTCTATATGTTAGAGTTGTTGCAGGCATCAGATTCTAGATATTACATCAGTTTCTAAATGCAAAGCTACAACATTCAAGGGAGCATGTCTGTTTGCCATGCACCGCAGAGGATACAGCAACAACTATGAAGAATTGCATGCAATAGCACACTTCCCTGATGTTTTGGGGACATAGATTGCACACATAGAAATAAAAGCCCCACTTGATAAAGAGGAAAGGGGGTACATTAACTGTAAAAGATACCACTCTATAAGCTGTTTGGTTGTCTATAATGCCCAAGGGATCATCTACAATGTCTGTGCAGGTAATCCAGGAAGTTTTCATGACTCACACATATGGCATCTGTATGAACTGTACACAAGGTTTGCTAAGGGTGACTTTCCACAAGGGCATCCAGTAGGGGATGCAGGTTATGCACTGGAACTTTGGCTAATAATACCCATGAGGAACCCACACGACCCCACTGAGCAAAGATACAATGATGTCCATGATCAAATTAGGCATATCATAAAATGTACATTTGGCTTTCTCAAATCAGGGTTCCGGTCTCTAGATACATATGTAGGCGCCCTGCAGTACAACCCAGGCACCTCTGCCCAAATACTCAGTCTATGCCATGTTGCACAATATAATTCTCAGGATACAGTTTCAAGGGCAACAAGGGGCAGGACTACAGCTTCCAGGACCAGAGGTTGGGCTGGCAGCTCCAACACATGCAGATGTGGAGTCTGACAGACAACCACCAGTTGTCAATGGTGCTGGCAAACATAGACACACACAGTATGCCATGGCTCTGGTTAAGAGGCAAGAGAGAGCACAAAAACTTACTACATAAGTTATGATCTGACATGCAAGCAAAGATTAAATTTGCAAAAGCCCACAACCTTTACTTAACCAAGGGTTGGTTGTGTTTTGTTGGCATCAGACAGAAACAGCCTCCAAGGACACATCTTGTCACTGCTGTATTAACAAGGTAAGTGTGAAACCTGTATGAAAAAAATGGTATATAACTGATTACCCTATTATGCTAATTTTTATTTATTTATTTATTTAAATTTTACATTTGTTGACCAGGAGTGGCCGACTGAGCTATTGCCCTTTTTCAGTGGAGGCCCGGGGAGAAAAGCTCCAGCAATGTACAATGCAATAACAATAACAATAGCGGTATTTAGGTAGTTACAAATTAAAATACATATTTTTGACAGATAAAGCAGTACTCTAAAACAAAAGGATAATATTAATAAAAGTAAAGTAAGTTATAAGTTTTAACCTAAAAAGTTAACAATGGAAAGTTTAGCAAGCAGAATATAGCAGATGTTTAGAAGGTTACACAAAAAGCACAGGGAGCACAGAAAAGCAGAAGCTTTGGAGTTTACATAGAAAGCTTAGTGTGTAAGTAGTTCATGCTAAGTATTATGAATTAATTTGACAGTACTATAAGGTAGATAGTGGTCAGGGAGGGTGAGTACAATTTCAGGACCAGTGTTTTTTAAAGTGGTCTTTGGTTGCTAGCTTAAATTATTTGGAGGGAGCCAGGGTCTTTATTTCAAGGGAGAGTTTATTCCATGCAATTGAGGGATGGTATCTATATAAGTTGTGCCCCATTTTAGATTTCAGTTTATAAATTTTGAATAGGTCTTGGGTTGAAATTCGGAGAAGCCTGGTGGGGGAGTAGTTAGAAATGAGGGGAGATAGACTTGGGCAGAAATCAGGCTAATATAGAATGGAGTGTATAATTTGAAGTTGGGATTGTAGGAACAGGTGAGGTAGTTCTGGCCAGTTCAGATATTTTAGGGAGAGATAAGTTCAGATTTGTAAGTATTTGAGAACAATGAGTTAAGCAAGGCAAAAGGTAGGCATGGGGAAGACAAATCCTAGCTTCGTTAGTGAGGAATTTATTGTTTCTGTACAGGAGTCTGAGCTTTTTTTTTTTTTTTGATACAATTGTTATGTAGATCAAATTTTAGTTGGTCATCAATGGCAATGCCAAGCAGTTTTGTGCTAGTTTTGACTTCTATAGGAGTATTATTTAGGGACCTTATGGAAAAGGAAAGTTTAATGTGGTTAGCCGATTTAGGCAGGAAGAGGAGCAGTTTTGTTTTCTTAGGGTTGAGGATGAGCTGTTTTTTAGTAAGCCATGTCTCTGCTGAGTTAAAGGATGCTTGGGTATTTGTTTGGAGTTCTGAGTAGTTCAAATACTTATCTGTTCCTTAGAAGAAACACTTCTCGGGAGTACAGTAATGTCAGTAATAGCTTATTAGTAATGTGTTAATATACAGCTATGGATTTTGCCCCAAACTGTGCATTAAGCATTTCAGTTGACTACTGTACATAAACCAACAGTGAGCAGCTCCGTGGTAGCATCATTTGTACAAGTATAGCAATAATCAATAATTAAATATCTAGTTTTATGTACTACTAACAATATTAACACAAATACAATGAGGATCAACAAATACTGAAGTAATCATTAACAACTGAGTGGGAATGATAAAACATTTCTCCTGCAATACATTTAAATTAAAGAAAGCTTTATGTAAGGAAGCATTAGCTGTCCACTCTGTGCATCAGACATATATGCAACCCTACATCACAAAGAAATGTGCAAAGGGTGAGGCATAGTCATCATCACTTGCACAGGGTGGGGAGATACAGGAGGGCAAGCCTGACACCAACATAGTGCATGTGTGTGAGTAACAAACAGTTTATTTAGTAAGTATACAAATGTCAGGGCCAGTAGCAAGAGAGTTATAAGAAATCAACAGTAGTGTTTACACAACTTGTGTGTGTGTGTGTGTGTGTGTGTGTGTGTGTGTGTGTGTGTGTGTGTGTGTGTGTGTGTGTGTCTGTGTGACGTGGCATGAGGAAGTGATTTTTATTTTCAGTTTGTGTGTGTCTGCATGAACACAATCAAGAACTGTGCTAACACTACATCCTGGCATCTTAGACAGGTCTGAGCCATGCATGGTAGAGTAGTCAATTCAACATTGTCACCCCTGACTATGAAAACTATCTCTGCCTGGTGTTGCAATACTGGCTAGAAGTTGGTGTGATACCTGAATGTGACTCATGTCTGCTGGATGAGCTGTCATCACAACTGCATCCAGGACCATGACCAAGGTGCCTACCATGTCTGGGTGTTGGCACCTCAATCACTGATGGAGTAGGGGAAGTAGTGTCACTCCTTGAGCAGGATCTGGTCCGATCATGTCAGTACCTGATGATGTAGTGCCTTTCCAGCCATGTGGCTGCCAACCCTCCCTCAACAGATGTTTCATTACAGACACTGTCCAATCCAGTATGTCATTTATCCTGTCCAAGGAGTCACATGCACACACACACACACACACACACACACACACACACACACACACACACACACACACACACACACACACACTATATATATATTATATGAAGAGGTGATTCTAGATGTTCTTGTCTTGATCATGATAAGTTCAAGATGACAGACTTCAGTTGCCAAGTGTACAAATTCCTTCATAGTAAGAGTAGTTTGATTCTTCCAGTTCTTGGTGAGGACTTTTCTTGCTAATGTTAAGATTCTTCATAAAAGAGGGTATTTTATTTTCATGACACAAGTGGAAATAGGTGTATTAAATAAAATAAGAGATTTGGTCTGCATAAATTTATCTTTAAAAACAGACAGTAAGAGAGAATTCATATTATCCCAGTATGTTTAGAGTTTTATACAATCATAAAACATATGCTGTTAGTCAGCTGTAACATTTAGTTTACATCTCCAGCATCCTATGTCTTTATAAAATATTAATCCAGCTTTATATGATGTGATAAAGGTTCTATGTAAGAACTTCCAAGAGAATATCTTCCACCTTAGTGATGAAGTAGTTTGTTTTGAAGATTGGCGTATTAGTTTTTTATCATCTTAACTTGGGGAGTAATTTTTATTAACAGCTGTAAAATAATCCCAATAGCTTTCTCTGTGATATACTGTTGATTTCTTTAAGTACCTTATATATTTTAGATAGAAGTCCCCTTTCAGTTATATTCTAGTGCATTAGAATAATGAACAAATTAATGAATGTGGGGAAAGAATTTCTAACTATTGGTTGCATTAGATTAATCTTATGTTCAACCAATTGTCTACAATTTTGAATGTCTAACCACATCTTTGCTTAACTCATACTTATTAATAATATGGTCAACATTTTGTAACTTCCCATTGTCTAGTAATTGATACCAGTATAACATTTTTTTGTCTTTAAATGTAGTCATTGTTGTTAAATAAAATGTATTAATACTATTTTGTATGTAGGCAATTTGAAATGCAAATAAAATCCATATTTTATATTCAGGGTTCCTGAAAATGAAAATTTTAAAGGATATTATTATTGTATTAATATAATAACAGTTAACTGGTTTGTTTTTGTTTTCTATAAAATAGTATTTTACTAACCAATGGAATTTATTATTAACTATTTTAGTATGATATGATTTTGTTAAATTATTGGATTTGCACCAAATACCTCCCTGAATACCTTTGTAGTTGGCATTAGAATTGTTTTTAGCCAAGAAATTATTGTCTTAACAATTGAGAATAAGGAATATAATTCTAAATGTAGAAGACCAATGCCACCTGATGTCCACTCTGTAATGTGTAATTGTTTAAACCCAATCTAGGCTAATTAGAAAACCATAAAAACTTCAGAAACAAAGAATTATACTCTTTTATATTTTGAGGGAGTGGGAGTGGGAGGGATAAAGATTGTATTATATAAAGGATTTTAGGAAGGATAATCATTTTAATTAAGGAGAGTCTCTCTTCCATAGTGACAAAATATTCCATTTATTAAAATTTTATTTTATGCAATTTAAGTTATTATTATAATTAACGGTTGTGATATCTTTAATATTATCGGAAGGATTATCCCTAAGTAAGTGATTTTACCATCTTTCACAATGTATTTATATAATTTTTTTTTATAACTAAGATGTAGTATTTTAGTCTTATTCTAATTTAAAACTGATTCCAAATTTCTTCTGGAATATTTCTATTGCTTGGAATACTGCAATAAAAGAAGAATTGCAATAAAAGTTAATAGGATGCCATCTGCAAATAATTGCATTTTGGGGATTAAATCATTATTTATTAGTATGCCTTTGATGTTTTTACTTGATCTTGTATAATTTGCAATAGGTTGTATAACTAGAGCAAAAATCAATGGAGACAAGGGACAACCCTGTTTGAAAAATTACATTCCCTCAGTACTAATAGTAAGTACTCCCAATTAACTGAATCAAATGCACTATTGATATCCAGACTAATCAAAGTTAGTTCTTGTTTGAATTATTAGTATAATCAATTATTGATAGAAAGATAGACAAAAGAACTCTGTATAAATTGTCTACTGAGGAATAAAAAAGGTGGGAAACATTATATTAGAACCTGCTCTGTCACAGGGAAATACCACTGTCAGTAAATAACTTTCATTCATGTTACACTAAGAGAAAAGGCTGTATAAATGATTAAAACCAACCTGCTCCCTGATATCTAAGAACCTATGCTGTAACACTTCTTGTTATCATTTTACTTTTTGTTACAACCCTTCAGTAGGTTCCTATTAGATAACCAAAGATGCATTCTTTTGAATGTGTCTTGGTTGAACTTGAAAAGATGAAAAGGCAAAATGATGAAGCGGCATATAAGCAAATTCTTTCCCTGGGAAAGAAATCGCTTGGCCGAATCCATTACTTTGACATTTCCATCACTGTAGTGTCATCTCAGAGTTGGTATATTTAAGTAGAGGAGGTAGGGGGGCACATCCACCCACTTTATGTTATAAGTGTATTTTTTTTGGAACAGTGATGAATTGCTGTTCTAAGCGTTCGAGTTTGTAAGCTTTCACTTACATGGGGTCGATAAATCATCGTTCACTTTTCTAAGCATTTGATGATTTAATATAGACCCATTTGGTACATTCTCTCTCTCTCTCTTTTTTGTTTTTTTTTTGTATATCTATCCTAGCAGTGGAGGGGAGAACATAAGAATAATTGACAAGTTTCAAAATGAAACCCAGTGCTAAAACACAGAAATTGTCTTTACTACTATATTTCTCCTCTCCTAACTCATCTCCAATAAATAAACTAGCATCAAACATCACAGATAAGACTATATAAGAAAAAATAAAAAGAAAGAAAAAAACAGTGAAAAAAGAAAACATCTTTGTACACAGTACATACACCCATCATTTTATCACTATATTAGTAAAGAAGCACTCATAAACAACATAACAGTCTGATGTCTCTTAGAGAAAGCACATCCAAATCTCATACATACAACACCTCACATATTACAATCAACCATAACATGTGAATTAAGAGTTAAAAGTTAAAAACATCATAAACATTCAGTCCATTCACAACACACTTATTTAATGTACTATGAGCTCCTTGTTTTTATGTTATGTTATCATCAGCTATCACTTTAGGACTTATGTGACACATATATGAATAAAGGAAACCAAGATATATATATATATATATATATATATATATATATATATATATATATATATATATATATATATATATATATATATATATATATATATATATATATATATATATATATATATATATATATATATATATATATATATATATATATATATATATATATATATATATATATATATACATATATATATATATATATATATATATATATATATATATATATATATATATATATATATATATATTGATAGATATATATATATTGATAGATATATATATTGATAGATATGTAAAGAAAGCTTATTAATTAAAGAGTTTTCTTAATGCTTATTGAGCTAAGGCATATATTTAATATGTAAAATAAAATATAAAATATTAGCTTAGCAATGCATATAGGAAAAGAAAAAGTGACATTCATTAACCTTATACAGAAGTGAATCATTGTTTTCTTCCTTTCATCTATATTTCCAGTAACTGAACTGGTAAACTTTGTCATGGGAAAACAATTTTGTCATTAAAAGAGTTAACATCAATCTTATACTAAAGCTAAGAGTAATTTGTCCTTTAGTTTCTTTTTCTTCTCATTGGCTTTCTCAGTATTTACTTCTGCGTGTCTCTAAAAAATACTATTGTCCCAGTCTATATCTTCAGTTAGGTCTTGATTTTTTTTTTGTTTTTAAAAGGACAGTACAGAGTCTGGCTCTTTAAAGTGTCTAATTTCATCTGGAAACAATATTTTGAGCCTGGCAGGAAAGAGCAAATACATCTTAAACTGTCTTTTCTTAAGTTCTTTTATAAGAGGCAAAAAACTTTTCCTTTCAGTCATCACAGCATTGGAACAGTCATTATCAAATCTTAGTTTGTCATCCAGTTTAGTAGGAGATTTAGACCAAGCTGTTTTAAATATTAGCTTCTTGTTTTGAGATGAGAAGAACTTAATAACTGATCTCAGTGAAGAGTTAGTTTTTGATGAAGTAGAAACTAGAGACCTGTTTGCTCTTTCTATACATACAACATAGTTTCAGATAAATTCAGAGTCTTAGGAAGCCAGGCAGTAAGAAATTTGACCATATTTTCTCCTTCTACTGTTCTATCTCTGAGGACTCAGTGTGATTGGTATATGTAGGCATGCTGACTGTGATCAAAATATGGGCAGGGGATGTGGAATCCACAACTTCAGTGTCTGACTGACCCTCTGCAACACCAGACTATGTCTCTTCATTGCCAACATCATCATCAGAGGCTATAGATACTCTGACATCAGGCAGTAGGAGTTCCACAGTGCCACTGGCAGAATCACCTAGTAATCACAAGTAATCAACACAAAAAAGAAAGAAACAGAATACAAATTTATGAAACTTATATTATGTAAAACATGTTTTAAATAATATTAGATGCTAATGCAATGCAAAAATGGCTTTCACGTATAGCAAAATCTAGTTTATGTGCAGTAATAATAATCAAAAATCTGTGCTTACCATATGCAAGTGGTCATGCAAAATCAGAAATAGATGTACCTGCATATAACAAAGGGAAATGAAACACAGTCTGATAAGTATCACAATGCAAATGACAACAAACAGAAAATAATCCCCTTTATAATAAGAAACATTTATTTATTTAATTTTACATTTGTTAACCGGGTAGAGTCCGGCTGCAGAAGTAGCCCATTTTCAGCAGAGACCGGGGGAGATAAGCTCCATAACAATAGTACAAAAAGATTAAAAAAATTTCTAAAAGATTTACAAACAATGTACAAAAAGTTTGACAGTTGCCAACAATCACAATTTACAAAAACGTGAATGTAAAACAGAAAACATTACATTTCTTAAGCCTTATTACAGACAGTAATATGAAACTCATTAGATATATAACTATAAACCATTGTGGTATTTTCATTTGGTAGAAGCAAGACAAGAAGATAGCAGAATAGAAAACATTTGATCGAGAGGATTTCTTTTGCAAAAAGCCTCATATTATAAGAAAAGGCAAAACAATGATATTCAAAAATTAGAAGCAAAAGTGAAGCTACTCGAGAAAGAACTGATTCAGAATTTTAATGCTCAAACAGAGAAGGAAATGTTGAAATGTCAAAGGGATTTCTTCTTGCTGCATAATAGTAGAGTAACACTTCAGGAGCATAGGTGTTTAGTGAAATATGCCAATAATGTTCAAATACCATCAAAAGCATTGGCAAGGATTATAAATCAATTGAAAACAACAGTACATATTTTGGAAATACAATACAATGACACAGTGTATTCTAAAACTGAGGATATTATTGATATTTTCGAAAAAATCTATACCAAGGTTTATGAGGGTCAAATTGATAGGTCTATACATAAACAGAATAAAAGATTCTTTCAAAAAATTAATTTTCCAAAATTAGAAGAGAGTCTGCAAGGTGATCTGATTAAACCTATATCTTCAGAGGAAATAGTATATGTAATTCAACATATGAAAGTACATAAGTCACCAGGTCCTGATGGTTTGACAGTTGAATTTTATAAAGAGTTTGCTGATAGTTTTGGTAAAATATTGTCTCATGTATTTAACTACATAATCAGAAATAAAATTAGTGACCCTCACCTTAATGTGTCAAAAACAATCTTTATACATGAAGCTAATTCAGACCCTCAAAGCCCGGATAATTACAGGCCAATAGCATTAATAAATGTGGATATGAAAATTCTCACTACCATTATAGCATGTAGATTAAAAAATATTATGATCCATTTAATTTCTAAGGAACAGGCTGAATTTATGGCAACTAGACAAACTAGTGATAACACACTTACACTACATAATATGATGATGTATGCTAAACAAAACAACTCTAATATTTATGCCCTTATAATAGATGCTCAGAAAGCATTTGATAGAGTGGATATAAACTTTTTGTTTGATGTGTTGCCTTATTTCAATATGCCACAGGAATTTATTCAGATACTACAAATATTATATAGTAATCCGTATACTACGTTATATATTAATAGGAGTTATTCTAAAAGAATACAGATTAAAAATGGTACACGGCAGGGTTGCCCTTTGTCCCCTTATTGTTTAACCTTTATTTAGAACCTCTATTTTTATATATTAAGCAAAATTTGTATCATAATGCACCAATGCTTTATAGGAATAAATTAGTAATATCGGCATTTGCTGATGATCTTATTATTTATTGTACAACCCCAATTTCTGATAGTGAAAAGATATTAAATGTTATAAACGAATTTTCAGAAGTCTCTAATTACAAAATTAATTTGGAGAAAACTAGTATTTTCCCGTTAAGAACCCCTAAACCTTTTTCATTAATGTCCCTGTTGGGGAAGATATCATGTAAAGAAAATATCAAATATTTGGGTATTAGCTTCTCTACGGATAATAAGGACTTTTATAGTAATAATATTAAACAAGTATGGGAACTAATAGTAGCTGATTGTGGCAGATGGAGGAATTTAAGACTACCGGTATTGGCAAACGTATCAATAGTGAAAATGAATATATTACCATGAATGTTATATATCTTTAGGTCTGCTCAAGTAACAATTACAAAGACAGTTTTTAAACAAATTCATAAAGATCTAGCTAAATTTATTTGGGAGCCAAAGAAAACTAGAATATCGTATGAGAAATTAATGACCCGGAAGAGTAGAGGAGGACTTGAGTTACCGAATTTTGAAGTATACTATTTAATTGTGAACGCCAACAGGTGTTTAAGAATTGCTAATTACGAGGTAATTAGTACAAAGTGGATACCAACTTGGGTGGTCTTGAATTACAAGCATATTCTAGATCAGAACATAAATCCTAAAGCTTTACCCTTTTTGGATAAAACTAGTTTGATAAAGTATGGGATTATGGACCACTTAAAAACATATGTGTCATCTTTGCAAAATGTATTCCAATCAGTAGACTTGTTGCAATATATGATGGTTTTTCAGCCTTTTCATAGGAATCCCAATTTTAAACTAAATAATCAGTTGATTGATCTAAGTAAATTCCCATTAATAGTTAATTTGACTCTGATTGATGTTTTTAATAAATTTCATTTATCGGCTTCACAAGTTAGGCAGGAATTGAATCTTCCTAAGAGTTATATGGTTGTCACGAGACAAATCAGAGAACTTGCTCTGAGTCATTTTGAAAACTTTAAACCGGTAGTTGGAATTGTGGATAAATGCTCTGAATTGTGGCAGGTTCTCCAACAGGAGGTCAAATTTATAACAACAACAAATAAATTAATTAAAGATTTAAAATTCCAGGATAAAATTCTGTTGTCAGGGTATTGGGTAAACAAAATGACAGTAGCAGATAATCAGGTATTAAAAGCAATTGATTTAACAATAAAATCGGTCTCTTTTCAAAAGTTGATGTATGCATGGTGATGATTTGGAATAACGCTTATTATACTCATCTTAGGTTACATAAATTTAATCCTAGGAATTCTCCAACTTGTCCATATTGCACAAATCAAATGGCGGATCTTCTTCATATGTTCTGGAGCTGCAAGTGTATATATAAACTTTGGAACTCTCTTAGAACACAACTACAAAAGATGGGTTATCAAAGCTCAACGTTATCATGGGAATTTATGATTCTACATGTTCCTCCAAGAGAGCTCTCTAGGTCACAAACTATAATATGTATGAATATTTTTTTGCTGATGAAGTTATATATAGCTACAAAC
This sequence comes from Protopterus annectens, assembly GCF_019279795.1. NCBI lineage: Eukaryota > Metazoa > Chordata > Ceratodontiformes > Protopteridae > Protopterus > Protopterus annectens. The sequence goes on along the minus strand of NC_056730.1, from coordinate 503,769,082 downwards.
TGGTTAGAACCAGATAAGACATCATGGGATAATTTCAAGCTTGTGGCTATAAAGCATATATTAGCACATAAATTACTCCTGAAGCAAAGTAACAAAAATATTAATAACCTGAAAATATGGGAAAAGGTTTTTAACATTATATTAGCATAATACTGTTATTAGGAATATATTAAAGTTTGGATGTATATGTGGAGGAAACAATGTTTTGAAAATATGTATGATATGTATGGACGCAAAGTACTTCTACAAATGTTTTGGCTTTGTTTGTCTTCCCTGGTGTCTTCTTTTTTGGAATAATGACAATTTTTATATGGAAGCATTTCATGTAGATATTGTATATAGTTCTGATAGTAATAGTAGTAAATTATGTGTGTGATTTTATTGTATTTTGAAAATATATATCAATAAAAATTTATTATGGAAAAAAAAAAAGAAAACATTTGATCGAAGGCATGAAAAACTAGCTAGGAGTATTACAGGAGCATAGCCATTGTTGAGTAAGGTATTCCTTTAAAAGTTTTTTGAAACTGTGGTGATCTGTGTTTTTTAAGATATTCTTAGGTAATAGGTTCCACTGTTTGGCTACTGTGAAGGAGAGGAGAGCATCACCAAAGTAATTATGGGACTTTGTAACCTTGAGTATAAGTTTATCGGATGATCTAAGGGTCCTGGGGTTGGTATTTAGTTGCATTAGGTTGGAGAGTACAGACAGGGCAGTTTTCAGGTTTGTGGATAACAGAGTGGGCAGTAGTGAGCTGATTGAGCAATAACAGACTGGGAAATTCAAGCCAGTGTAATTTTTGAAGAGCAAGACAATGATGGGTACTGTTGGGTTTATTAGCAGCAGATTTTGCTATTTTGTTATAGCAGGAATCAAGTAGATGTAAATCAGACTTGTGCAGCTTAGTGAAAAGTTAAGAACAGTAGATAAGAGTAGGTATGAGGTGGGATCTGGCTGTGGCTAGTCTGGCATTTTGAGTAAGGTAAGGTTTGGCCCTATATAGTGCACCAAGTTTGATGTGAACTTTCTTTATTATGAGTGATATGTGTTTATTGAATGTTAGGTTATTGTCTATCTTGACACTAAGTATTTTTTGGTTACCTGGTTCTATTATAGTGCTATTAGTGGAGTAGATGGTGAGTGGAGGTGGTTTTGCTTTGGATTTTCTGTTAGAGAAGATAATTAATTTTGTTTTGTTTTGGGTTTAGGGTGAGTTGAAGTTCATTTAGATAATTTTCAATATCTAGAAATGACTTTTGCAGTTTATCTTGGAGTTCTTGGGATGTGGGAGCTGATCAAATAAGAGTAACATCATCAGCATATTGAATAATAGAAGCAGATTTAGTGGCAGTGTTTAGACTATTTGTGAATGTAATAAAAAGGAGAGAGCCAAGGATGGAACCCTGAGGAACCCCAACAGAGACTGGGAGGAGTGTGGAGAGTTTATTATCCCATTTTAGTTGCCTGTTGTCAATTAGTAAGGTAGCTAAAGAGCCAGTTGAGAGCTGTAGAGTTGAGGTGAAGGAGGCTAGATTGTTGAGTAATAGTTGGTGGGATACCGAATCAAAAGCATTGGACATATCAAGGAATATAGTAGAGACTAGTTGTCCATTGTTTTTGAGGAGCTTGATGCAGTTAGTGAAACTTATGAGGGCCGTGGACGTACTGTGTTTTGGATGGAAGTCGTGCTGTGAACTAGATAAGAGGTTATTTGTAGTGAGGTGGTCTAGGAGCTGCTTATGGATACATTTCTCTAAGATTTGGGCTAGGGTGAGAAAATGGCAATGGGCTGATAATTAGAGAGATCTTTCGATGGGCCTCCCTTGTGGAGGGAGATGATATGGGATATTTTCCATAGTATAGGGACATATTGTTCTGCGATGGAACAATTGATTACGGTAGATACGGGACAGTCAATGGAGCTTGCAGCAGTTTTTAAGAAGTCATTAGGCAGTTGGTCAGCTGCTAGACAGGTAGCTTTAATTTTAATAGGAGTTTTTTTGATATAAGAGGTTTGTATGGGTTTAAAAGAGAAGTAGTTGGGTTTAGAGTTAGTAGAGGTAGGCACTGTAAGCGGTTGGTTAGATTTGTTGTTGTTTAAAAGTGAGGTGATAGTTGTGATGAAATGACAGTTAAACTGGGATGCGATACATTCAGTGCTACTTGTTGTAGATGCAGCAGGGGTAGACATTTTGCCAGGGTTGAGGAGGTAGTTAAGGTTTTGCCAAAATGTTTGTGGGTTGTTTTATGTGTTTTTGCTGACAAGCTAGAAAATACATTTTTTTGCCAGATAATATTTGCTTCTTAGTTAGGTTTCTTAGTTGTTTGTAAGAGGTGTGGGTTTCTGAGGTTTTTGAGGTTTGGTAAGCAATCCAGGCTCTATCCCTTTGTTTAATAGGAGGTTTAGCAGCTTTGGTTATCCAAGGTAGGTTTTTGGCTTTGGAGCAATTTTTTCTTGTTGGAGCAAATTTATTAAGGATGTTCAGGAAGGTATCATTAAAATATTGTACAGCTTGGTCTAGGTGGAGTGATTTTAGAGGTGACAAGCTGCAGTTTTGAAGTAGGGAATTTAAGATGGCAGGGGAAAATTTATTTTGTTGCATATGTGGTTGAAAATGACATTACAGGGGGAGTAAATGCATTTCCTTAGAAGAAAGGTAGGGGAGTGATCACTGACAGAATCGGAGAGGCACCCAGTCTGGTGATCAAAGTTGGGCTTATTGGTTAGTATCCAGTCTAAAATAGATTCTTTCTTGATGTGTTTATCAATTCTAGTGGGGAAGACTATAGTCTGGGTGAAATTGAATACATTGATAAAATTGGAGGGGTTGTCAGATTAGCAGGATAGCCAGTCCTAGTTGAAATCACCTAGCACTACAGTTTCTTGGTTGAAAGTAGAGGATGACCAAGATAGAAGACTTTCAATGGTAGGTAGATAATTTCCTGGTGGTAGGTAGGAGGGCATAATTATGGTGGTTTTATGTGGATTTACTTCAGACTGGGTAGCTAGAACTTCTGCTTCTGATAGATCTGGGGAATACAGATTAATTTTTCAATTTTGAGGGCATTTTTATACATGCTGGCAATGCCTCCATAACGCTTGTTCAGCCTATCTTGTCTAATAACATTACAACCACTAGTAAGTATTTCCTCATCTTTAATGTGGGGTTTTAGCCATGTCTATGTAATAATTGCTATATCAGGAGTGTAGGTAGTTAGGGCTGCATGAAATTCAGTAGGTTTTTTTGTGATACTTCTGAGGTTAAAATTAGTTATGAGTAAGTCTGATTTGGAATTTATTAGAGGAAGAAGGTGGAGGGCAGTATTAGCAGGTGTGGTGGGTGTTATTGGGTGGGGTGAAAGTAGCTGTGTGGGTCCTGGGTTAGGATGTATGTCAGCTTGGAGTTTTAGTTCTGTTAGTGAGTATAGAAGGAGAGAGTGTTTGAACTTGGATTTAAGTTGATGAAAGAAATCTGGATAGGAAGGAGAGCTGGGGGGTATGGACATATTTATAGTGGAAGAGCAATATGTTAGAGTTAGACTAGAGGTTAGAACAAATGTGAAAATGGGTTTTGTATGGTATGTAATAGTGGGGAGTGCAGGAGAGGGGCAGTGTGTTATGTTTGATGTGATGAAGGAAGTGGAGTGGGAGGCTAGGTAGAGGGTAATGAGTAAGAGAGAGTTGCTCAAAAGAGTGGTGATAACTGACATAGTGAAATAGTAGGGAAAGAGGATAAAATATGGGTGGGTTGGTATCTGCAGTTTAATAGAGAGAGAAAAATGTACTGATACAGTGATGAGGTTACAGTGTTATATGAGGGATGAAAATAATGGTTAGTGAGGTGGGAGGGGAGAGAATGAAAAAAATAATTGATTGCAGGTGTGTTAGATGAGGTAGCTGCAGGTTATAGGATAATGACTTAGAAAGATGTGGTTTAGATTAATAAGTGTAAGATAAATGGGGATGTGTGGGAATGGGGGTAGAATAGGGGAGGGGAGTGAGCCTGAGCAAAGTGAGGGTGAATGGAGCAGGTTGAGCCAAGCCCAGAGGCAAGCACAGTCCAGAAACAATCAGTAAAAAGTCTAACAGAAAAAGGTTATGTACTGTTAATTGTAAGAAAAAAAGAGGTTTTATTGTGTAGTACTATCAGGTAAGAAATGTCTTAAAGCAGGTTGATTAGTCCAGCATTTAATAGACATAAGTTTGTTGGAAACTAACACATTAGTTTAAGAATTGTGGGGTTCCTTGGTGCCAAGCTGCTTCCCAGTATACCAACTCACTAGAAAATAGATAAAGCCTTAAATAAGTATATTTTAAGACCTAGAAAACTAAGCCAATATACTTTGCAGATAAAAAAGATGCTGCAAGGTGAGAGATAACAGAGCTCTATGTTGAGCGATTTTCATTGCAGCCATTTATTCAGTATCCAGGGCTTTTAACATTACACTGTCAGTATGGAGAGGAAAAAGACAAAGCTTGTCTGTTATCTGAGGAGGGAAAAAATAAAAATTGTTAACAATTACGGTGTTTAGCACAAGATAGATGGAGGTATTTTAGAGGACAGAAAGAGAACCTCAAACAATATAAACACAAACTTTTGAGACTGCCACATTATCATTCACTCTAGCACAGAAGTTCAAATGCAGTGCTACACAAAATTTATCTTTAAAATGTTGCTAAAGTTAACAATAAATATACTTGGAAAAAACATAGTTAACATCTCATACAAAGTCTACTATACAGTTTAATTCCCAAATCCGTCTTTCTCTCTCAGTGTCTCCTCTCTCCACCCTTCTTACTCAATCTCTGTTTATGCAGATATAAAGGGGTTCATATTAGCTTGTTGAATACTCAAAAGAGCGAATGCTCTGATCGACAGCTAATAGACAAAACCACAAAAAGTCAAACGGCCGGAATAGCGATTTTTTTTTTCCCAGGGAAAAAAATCACCGTTCCCAAAAAACAAACAAACCCACAAACAAAATAAAGTGGGGGGGGTCTTTGCCCCCACACCCCAACCCCCCCACTTAAATATACCAACTCCGAGATTGCACCACAGTGGAGGAAACTGCAAAGTCCCAACAAAGGCCCAGAGATTTTTTTCCCTGGGAAAAAAATCGCTGTTCCAGCCATTTGAATTTTTGTGGTTTCCTCTATTAGCTGTCAATCAAAGAGCATTCATTATTTTGAGTGTTTGACAAGCTAATAGGAACCCGATATAAAGATATAGCATAATTATTTAATTATATTGCATACCTGGAAGTTCTGCAGTAGACACACTTGAGTTGTCCTCCACTTTAGCAACACCATTAATGATTCTGGATGAACCCTGTGCTGGGCTGTCTGGATCTCTGACAGTGGACAGGCACTCCTGTGTCTCAGTCAGTGGTGATTTGGTAGCAGGACTATCCCAAGTAGCTATACATTTCCGGGCAACCGCAGCTGCCCTGTGTTTTGCATACATTATTGTATCACTGGCCTGATATCTAATTTTCTGATAAGTATAGCCATATCGTCTGACAGCACTGACATCATTGAGCAGCTTCTCTCAGATGCCATCATGGAAGGACTTGTCATCTCTGCCTCTGGGTAAGAGGAATGAGCTGTGCTGCCATAGTGTCTGGATGATAACTTCATTCTCCGTATCAATGTATAATGCTTTATTGGGTCCAGGTGACTTGGGTTCCATAGCCCTGTGTACAATGAAATATAAAAGAGCAAAAAATAAGATATTAAGAAATAACTGATTGTTAACTAAATAAATATCTATGAATGTAGCAGCCATCATGCATAAAATAATTTAAGAATTAAGGTTCCTGGTAAGTGTACACAAATTAATACAGACCCCCCCCAAAAAAAGAAAAACAATGTTAAAAAATATTTTAGAATGACAACAGTTTCATAATTTCCATTAGACTGCAGCATTAACAAAAAAAATGGACTTTTCAAGTAAAAATGAATAATACTTTCACTGGATACCCCCTTATGCGGAGGGCAGGTGGATATATCTATCACCGGCTTAACACATATAGTGAGCTACAAATTTAAAACTCCTAACATTATTAATAAGGGATACAATAGTCTTTTGCAATAATTTTTCATATTCCCAGAGAAAACTTTCCATAATGGCAGGTAACATTCTTTCCAAACCTTTTAATGCAAAGAAATAACTGATATACATGGCTACACCAACATCAATGTGCAAACAATGCAGACAGTAATTAAATGGGGGCATTGTAAAATGTAATCCATCAGTAATGTTAAAATAAATCAGTTTATAAAAAGCAACAATATATCATTGCAGCAAGTCAGTTGTTAAACTAAAACTAAGCTATAAAAGTCAGATAGTAGTATTTAGGTCTCTGGATCCAAACAGGTCCCCCTACTATGAGAAAAGTTCCTTAAATACATGATAAACTTTATATAGTGCAGATTCAGCCCTCTAAGTATAGTGAATATGCAAATTAGGTGTGAAATCATTAGCATTCATGAAGTCCACAATTTGCACTAAGTGCAGTGCAGTGCAGGTAAACATGGTGAAAGCACCTACATATTTGTGTGCATATGTCCTAGCATTGCAAGGATGAGCACTGACAAGTGTTACTTGCTAAGGGCTTGCAAGTATGAATGATTAGTCTAACTGCAGGAACAATCAAGTGTTTCACAGTCTGTCCTCTTTGATGCACACTCACAAAGGGAGAAGAGATTCACCAAAAAGACTGTAAATACTTTCACTGAATTAGCAGAGAAACATTTATAACATTTTTATGAAGTGATTATGACTGTATTTTGTACCTCTGAGTAAATATTTGTTTGCACTTCTAAGTACATTACTCATCAAAACATATCAGCAATGCAAATTATATTGCATTATTGTTAGAAAAGCATAGATAAGGGAATGATCCTCACAAACTAAAGAGAAGAAAACAGCTGCAGTGTTGCAAATATCTGTTTAATATTGTGGGAGGAAATATTAGCTTAACTGTTGCCATATCCTATTCATCCACACATCTAAGGCCAAATTACAAAGGACAACTTTCAGAACTTGGCTCTGTTGCACCTATAATGTGAATTGATACAATGTCACATTGTGAGTATATGTAATTTATTTATTATTTATTTATTTATTTGCCATTTGTTAATGGGTTTAGTCTGGCTGGGCAGGTGTCATTTTTCAGCAGACACCTGAGGAGAAAAGCTCCAGAAACAATCTTTACAATTAAACCACAAAACAGTGTGTTGGTGCAAAACCAGCAAAAATAAACAACAAAAGCACCAAAAGGACCATGGAACACTATGTTTAATAAAAAACAAATTCAGTATCCAAGACAGTTAAGCACTTTCATCAAACAAGTTGACCTCATCAGAACTGAAAAAAACATTCCACCAATGCATTTAAATAGTCTCCCCTTAAAGAAGCAATTAACATTTCCCTCCAAAACATAGCAATTAACATTAAAAAATGTTTTAAAAAACAAATGATTTAAAATGTATCTGCTATTACTAACATCCATAAATATGTTACATTTTCAGTATTTAAAATCGTAGTTAAAATAACACAATCTCCTAACTATCCTCCAATAATATTTATACACTGAACTTAAGTAATATGATAATATTGTATATTTTAAGTTAACTTGGCTTTTTCCTTAAGAACTGGGAAGATAGACGGGTGGTCATTTAAAGCTGGGGGAGTTTGCAGCCAACCTCAGCTTCCACATTAATTCTTTTTTACATAGTTGTTTTTCCAGTCCCTACCCCTGACATCCATACTAACCATGTCTATTATCCCAAATTTAAAACCTGTACCTCCCTTGCATTCCATACTATGTCTGTAAAGGGCATTTGTATCTTTTTTATTTTTAATGTCATTTAGATGCTCATAGATCCTATTTTTCAAAGCCCTTTCAGTTTTACCCACAAAAAATCATGTGCAGGTGCTACAAAGTGCAATATACACTACTTTACTAGTATGACAGTTCCTTTTCCTAAGATACAAGAGGCTTTGTAATATGTTCCCCAGTGTTACTGGGGAAACTTGTAAAATGTATCCACACTGAGAACACCGCCCACATGGTTTGGTGTTTTCCTCCTTATAAGAATGGTTCACTGTACATGTTTCCATATTAATCTTAATATTTCTACCAACCTTTGTAGTAAATGTGGGTTTTTCTCCCACTTTTCTAAAGAATCTCATTGTTAACTTTAAATATTCACCAATTTGTGTGTAGAATATGTTGCATTTTACTGGAAAAATAGCTAGCCTGCCCTTTTACTATAGTTCTCTTTTGTTTCTGGGGATGGTAACTATGATAGTGCAAATGCCCATTACAAAAGGCAGGCTATCGATACCCCCTCAACATGGTGGACATAACCATGAAATAAATTTTTGAACAATGGGGGAGCAAGTATAAACTAGTTTTAAGTTGTGGGGATGTCAGAACTATAGGTGGTAAGAACCCCTTTATGGTTAGTTTAAGAGAAAGTGAAAGTACCCCTAAAGCTAACAACAATTCTAGTATTGATAGTATAAATTTTAGGAAAGCATGTATTGTACAACATAACTATTTTTCCAGTAAAATACAACATATTCTACACAAAAATTGGGGAATATTTAAAGTTAACAGTGAGATTTTTTAAAAACGTTTGCTAGCAGGGGAGTCTAGGGTAGAGGAAAATAGAGGCCATGGCTTGATGGGAGAAGAGGGCTGGGTAGGAAATAATCTTTTTGTTCTTCACAATGTAATTTTGTGTCCATGGCAAATCCTGATAATAATCGCAAGTGTGTGTTAATACCCTGGTTTGCTGGTTCAAATCCAGAGAGGGTGCTGCTTCCATGAACATATTGATGTTTATGGTACATAGGTTAATGTTACAAGACAACAAATGTGAGGAAACTGCAGAGATGTACATTTTAACTACTTGTTCCATAATGTTTCCTTCTTTTTTTCTTCATCTTTTGCACTCAGTTTGTCATTGTGCAATCTTTATTGGCAGTGGTCATTAGCAATGAATGACAGTTAACTTTCTAAGGTAAAAACTGGCAAATTTAATTTGGAATACAATCAGTATCACAGTTGAGATTGGTGCAAGTGTGCTTCAGTCAGGACTCTGGACAGTACAGAGGAAGGCATTCTGTCAGTTACGTATCTCTGCGGAACAAGATGTAAACGAATTAAGCTTAGAGAAAGAGACCATATAATGCAGGGTTCAAAATCAGTTTAAAGATTTTTTTCTGACTAAGTTCAGAATAAATATTGACACAACAATGCTGCATGTGGAATGAATGAGCTAAAGTCTGTGTGATAGCTAAATATCTTACCTGTAGTCCATGTGAATGTGTGTTACAAATGCATTGTTGTTGAAAAGTCACCTTTTCTAATAATTGATAACGTAACATATGACATTTTGTAAAGTGTGGATAACGCAAAAGCAGTTACATAAGTAATGTGAATGCATGTGTCATATATGCTGAAGAACTTATCCATATCTCGTAATTATTCACCATGACAGTAATACAAATTATTTATAACTTTTAAGTCATTATTAATTGTATATACTGTGCCAAAATTAACTTCTTATAATTGTTTGTGCACCCCTTTCTGAACAATTGCCAGGACATGAAATCCTGGTAATGTGTAACACATATTGTACTTGTGAAGTGGTAAGCAGATGTGAAAAAGATGAATATGATATGTTAACGCTATAAGTCCTTGCTAGATATATCTTTTAATTGTGTTATTTTGAAATATAATTTCTTTGTGCATTTGTATTGCCTTTTCCATTTGCACAAACACTGTTCACAGATGAAGGAAAACAGTGAAAATTTAATTTGGGGTGTCTTCTGTAACACAAACGAGCCTGGAACTGGTGTGCAACCATCAGCACTCTAGATAGTGCTGACTGAAGAAAATGCACATGTCAGCTAACTTTTTTTGTGGCACAAGTTACAAGTGCAGTGATTTTAGAGAAGGATGGCAGGTAATGTAGGGTTCAAATTCAGTTTACAAACAATTTTACTGAGGGAGCCAGAATACATTCTGTAGCACAAATGAGCCTGGTGCTGGTGTATGGCTGTTAGCACTCTGGATAGTACTAAATGAAGAAAATACAGCTGTCAGCTAAATTTCTCTGTGACAGAAGATGTAAGAGTAGTGATCTTACAGAAAGAAAACAGATGAAGCACTGTTTAAATCCAGTTTACAGATATTTTTACAGAGGGGTCAAAATGCCATTTCTCAACACATTTTGATTAGGAATGTAACATTAAATGCAAATGAGGATCATAGCTATTTTTATTGCAACAATTGTATCACTAGTGCTTGCTATATAAGCCTAATATAATGTGTGTGAAGTTCATTGCACATAACAATGATAATGTTTAATTTAGAATGCAATTGCATTGGTATGAGGTGCACAACAGTTTTTTTATAATTATTATGCCTCATCACATGTAAGCATGTATTTAGGACAGTATGTCTTTTGAAGTATGCATGTAACATACCCCAACATGTACTACTTAGACCATGCAACTCTATACATCTGAAATGTATTTACAACCATAAATATTGCCTTTTACATAGAAATGCAGCACCATGACTACTTAAAGTCACACCCATATAGGCATCTCTTAAAGTATATATCCATTCATTCTTAAATTAGTATATCTATATTTACCATGATACAAAGTAAGTTATCCTGTGGTACTAACAGCTAATAAACAAATTTTAACCTTTTATTCTTTTTCTCATGGGTTCGATTACCATGTGCTACTACTCAATCTTACTAGTGTTTAACGCCCAACAGCCCAATATGCCACAAGCCATACAATTTTTCTATAATGACTATATCAAACACCATAAAGCATTTCAGTGTTTAACACTGAAACATGTGTCAAAAGGTTGAGCACTGCACTTGGCCAAATCTCACTGCCAAATTTCACACCTTCCATGCTTTTTGATGTAATCGCTGCCAATGTATCTGCCAAGCATTGCTGTGCTTTCAGTTGCACAAACGCAGCTGGCAAGACTGTGCATCTTTGTGAGATCTGAATTGGGTGCCAATTCAGACACATATTTCTAACTCACCATCTGTAGACATGGCTTGTGAAGGTGAGGATGGTGTTCCATTTAGAGCATAAACCTGGGTTGTTGAGGAGTCCAAGGTTTTTGTAGCACTTCTAATCAAGCTTTACAGCCAGAGGCTGCTGCAGGTGAATTATACTGGGTCTCAGTATAAAGATGAGGCTTGGAGTAGCTTTGCCAAGGCTATCCCCAGTGCAACTGGCATTCCATGTGCTGGGGAACAATGTCGTCACCATTACAGTGAAATGAAGATGCTCAAGCAGGACCTCCTAAGCAGGTGGGACAATGAATTTAAGACTGAAAACACCCATCAGTTGTGTAAGTATAGTGACCCATCAACAGTCTATGATGTAGCATTGATTGGCCAGTCAAGACAGTTATTCATTATGCTTTCATATCTTTTTTCTTTTTGCACTGTACAACTACAGAAGAGGTAGCAATAAATTATGAGTTGCATCAGGAATGACTAACTCACCTCAGAGAGGCATACAGTAAATATGCGTCAGGTCTGAATGCAAGTCAGCTAAGTATTGTAAGTTCATCACTCTATATCATCTTGAGCAAGCATACCTAAACTTTTATATCAAGCATACATGCATGAATGCATGACTCAATAGTTCGTTGTGCTTGCATTAGGCAATGAGTATACCAGTTTAATTGTGTATGGGTTCAATACCCAAAAACAGACATTAGATTTTATTACAGGATAGTATTTATAAAATATTAACTGCAATACTGCATGCTATTAACCATTCAGTTTTTTGCAACTAACTATTAACTTTGAAAGCATATATCTGATATGGCATAGTCAAACAAATGTTTCTATTTGTCATATCATAGCATTGTGATTGATTTTATGACACATTTATGCCTTCCCATCACATCATA
>NC_056730.1:503736880-503756608 GCF_019279795.1 Protopterus annectens | reverse complement strand
CTGTCATCACCAATTATCAAATTCAACCGGTCCTCACCAAGAATATCAACATCTACACAGCCTGCTTTTCTCTGTAGCACCCTAATCTCTACAAACAAACAAACAAACAAACAAACAAACAAACAAACAAACAAACCATATCTGATTTATTTATCTATAAATATCTCAAAACTAAGTATCCAAATTTATGATAAAATACTAAACAATGACCAAAATATAACTGGCTACACTCTTACTTCTGTTAAATATCAATTCAAAAAATTAGCAGAAATACTCACCCCATCCCAGGTCTCACTGTTCATTAAACCATCACTTCCAACCCAAAATAAACCAGTCACCTAATATATTTCAGCAAAAAAAAAAAAAACTCACCTTGCTAAATATGAAACTAAAAAGTATGTGCAATAAAATCCTGAAGTAGTCATAGCTACTGAAAATGGTTAGAAAAAGAATAATGAGATCACCACCAGATATAATACAATCAGGCATGACAGACAAAACAAGCCTGCAGGTGGTGTAGCAATCATCTATAAAAAATTCCCTAACCACCACCTTACTTCTACAGGAAATACCCACATTTAATAATGCTGAACTTCTAATAACACTCCTAAAAATCAACAATAGGAAAACTATCCCCCGGATTCATGAAGTTCGGCGCAAGGCCGGTGTAAGGCGTGCGCCGGCAGTGCAGTGTATAATCGGCGTAGCAGCACCACATGCATAGTAATGAGTGCGCGCCGCAACCACAAACACGTGCAGAGGGCACGTGCGCGAGCCCAAGTAGGATGCGCCCGTAGGCGTGGCCAAGCCGGCAGGCGAGGAGCAACCTAAATTGCTGACTGTCACAGGCCGCCTGCAATAGTAACCGCACCAGCCAGTGTCCGTGGATAATGAAACGTACGCAGAGTATGCAACATAGTACCCGCTTGCACAAAACGGAGAACCAAACATTAACCCACGAAGTCCAAATTGTACCCGTCCAAGGAACAAAGGATACGCGTAATACCGTGTCCGTCATGCAATGCACTGTCAGTGGGCATACCCAGTGAAGGTATACCGCAGCATGTCAGCGCGCCGCACCTACACACAAGTAGCCCCATGGGCATGGTCACCAGCAGTAGTGAGAGTACACAGCCGGGCAGCCGTGTCTATATAACAACCAGAAGATAACCAGATACCCTAAACACAGACAAACATGTGCATAGCAACATGTACTACACCCAGCAACGTGCCCGTCGCATACACATAGGACGGCGTATGCCGAAGCGTAATATCCAGAAGCAGAACCCATGCATGCAAATGTAATACACAACAGCCCCGTTATAGCACGTAACCCGCACCCATGTACGACCGTGCACCCAACCCAGCTAGCAGCCTTGCGCAGCTGCACACCTACACACAGTAGGTATACCTCAAATGTAGTATGAAGTATTGTCCTAGGCAGTGCCACGCGGGCAAATATGTACCCCACATGTCAACATCCCACCTCAGGTACTGATATCCAAATGGCGGCATGTGAATGTGTCGGCAGAATGTGTACATCCCGCATGTGGTATGGACCTGTCGAAACCCCATAGGCGTTCACACGCCACGGTGTCCATAACTGTACACATCTGGACAAAGCAGTATGTTCAGCCACCATACTGATGATTAGCTATGCAGACATGTCAGACACAACACATAGGGCGGAACATCTGCCCACCAAGCAGGACACCCCAACAGGGTGCCACATGCACAGAAGGTGAAGGTGGGACATCACACGTAGAGAATAGTGGTGCCGGATGGCCAAACACCCATGGCCAATGCAAAGGATTGAATAACATGTATATGCCTGGATGAATTGGTATGTCATATCATGGGAATAGGCTAAGCTATCCAACATAATAGCCATGCGTACCAGATACCAACTGCCAGTAACACGCAGTAGTAATGCAGGAAGGCATACACGACTGTGGGAATATCACAGGACATATGGCATGTGCCAAGTGTTGACGCATGACACAAATGTCCAGGATGGGGCTCCCTGCAAAGAGGAACATGTGCCAACCCCACCCCCCACAGATGTATCAGCAGTGGAAACACAACCCAAACACACAGCAACACCACCGTCCATCCCATGATAGCAACGGAGGCCGGTCAAAGACCACCATGATGCGTGCACAAACAGGGACATGTGTAACTGTTGCCCCGACAACCCCCCCACAGGCCAACGAATAATAGTATGGACATATGCATGTAATGCTGTGAAGGATGTGTGGTAGTCCTCAGTATCACAGAGGTAGGTACACAGATACACTGTAATCAACCGTGACATATGTGCACTGTACACAGCATACCTGCAGGTAATACATAGTTCAATCATGTGCCACAGAAATATCCACATACGAATGAGGACAGGGGATAGACAATTGTGAATGGGACAAACTATGAACATAGGTTCATAGGTTCATAGTAGGCTATCCGCCCAAGGGCATCCATAAGCCTAGCCCATAGTTATGTTGCCTTTGCCACCCCTTCAGTTTGAAGAAAACTATGCCTATTATATTGCTGTACCTCTGTCAAGCAGTGACACTGAAGTAATCCCTAGGGTATATCTGCAATCCCCCATCCACTGGTCAGGATTCCCCTTGAACAAGGCCAGTGAGGTGCTCTGCCTCACATGTACTGGGATGTTGTTCCACAGCATAGTGAGTGTCTGGGTGATGAATCTGTCCCACCAGCACGTTCTATTAATGACCGTGTCAAGGTTCATGTCACCTGCCCTTGTGGTTCTGAGGGATCTAGATTCGTTAGGTGAAGCATAGTCATCAAATCTGGGTTCGACATGGCCTTGTATGTCAGGCACAGGTCACCTCTGAGCAAGTGGTATGCGACTGAATAGAGCTGGAGTCCTTTCAGTCGGGCAGCATAACACATGTTCCTGAGACCCTGCATCCGTTTGTCGATGAACTGTTGGGGCCTTTCCAGCTGCTGCAGGTGTTGGGTCAGATACAGTCTGAACGGGGCATTGTACTCAATCATAGGTCTAATGAGTGATGAGTACAAGGGGACGATGACCTCCCCTGATCTAGATGTGAATCCCGTCATGATCTGGTGGGCAATGTAGAAGGTCTACCTAACTACGTTAGCAACGTGTGTGTCGAACGAACGGTTACTGACAACCTGGGTCCCCAGATCCCCGGTAACTCCCTCTGTGCACAGTGGATTGCCACCTATATGGTAGCTAGGGGTAACCTTGTTCTTCCCGAAGGGTATGACTATGCATTTCCTGGCATTTAGCTGTAGGCCATGTCTCTGGCACCAGATATCCATACCTGTGAGGCCCTTCTGAAGGATATCTGTGTCAGATGTGTGTCCGACTATGGCACCCAGTTCGCAGTCATCTGCAAACATTGTCAGCCATAACCCCCCTGCATTTGCTTGTACTCTGGAAATGTAGATGCAGAAAAAGAGTGGACCCAGGACTGAGCCCCACGGGACACCACCTGTGACCGGCTGTGAGTCTGACATGGCGCCAGCAACTATGACCGTGTGGGTTCTGTCACTTAGCCAGTTTGCAACCCAACTTGCGATGTATGGGTTCACATTCAAGCTGATGAGTTTATCAATGATACCTGAGGGGGGTATTGTGTCAAAGGCCTTTGCCAGGTTGAGGTAGGCTGTATAGACTGCTTGACCTCATCAATGGCCTTGGTGACTGTCCCTCATAGCCGGCCTGAGGCATAGGCCAACTAGGCAGCTGCCTAGGGTGCCGCTCTACTAGGGGCACCTTTCCAGCCTTTATTTGGTGTAGGTAGACCAGGATGGGGGTAGTGGGTGATGTGGTGGGGGCACCATGGAGACCTTTTGCCTAGGGCACCATGTGACCTAAGGCCGCTCTTGCGTGGGTAAATACAGCAGTACCCACACCCAGACGCGGGTCATTGCTAGTATGCCATATCATCTATGGAAAGAAACCATATATTCCCAGACATAATGGCACAGCATAATGCCTGTCCGCCGCCCAAACGCAGACATATGGCACCCGCGGCGGTGCGGACGTACTGCGCGAGATGTCCATTACCAATGTCGACACTGTCTCACTATGTGAAACAAAGTCAACATAGCGATTCAATACTAAACAGCGACGGAGAGCCCGATGTCCCCGTTGCTGAGCTGTTCAACCTGTTCCGCCATGTTAAATGTGTGTAGCAGAGCGGGACTGCCCCAAACTAAGCAACGGACATGTCCGTGGCTCAGTGAAAGCCGTCACGCACTGTTAAACCCATGTAATATAGCGAGACAGGTTATAAATACTGAGGTTTAGTAATGGAAATAGGTCCGGTCGACCAGACCATGTGCAATTACTATAACAAGATCTACAACGGGCACGCCGGCCAATCAGCGCACACGGTTAGGAATAATGGGGGGGGGGGATATGGTATCATAGACATGGGCAAACCGTGCCCATGTGACTCGTCTGACATTCAAACACGGTCAGGGCAGAACCGTACACTAGGCGGACAAGACCAAACCCAATGCACCACAGGAACACCCTGACAATCGAAGGCCTGTATGCGTAGGGGATATAAGCCCCTGTGATCTGAATATCCCTGCGGTCACGACATATGCATCCTGGGCCATGAGCGGGAGGGAATAAGGAATGTTTAACATGTAGTACCGAACCTTTCCCAGCAGGAGAATGGATGCCTGTGACGTACGTGAGTGCGGGGTGGAGTGGGGTGGGGGGGATATGTAAATTTAGCTAAGTACCATGGGTATGCATATAAATGAGACTGAACAGTTAACGTGTAGTGGTCACAGTAACCGGCAAACGTGAATGCAGTCCCGTTTGAATTACGACTATAGAACATATAAATGTGAACGTGTACGTAATGCATCCATGCCGCAAAGACTGTTACATGTGTAAAGGTGAAAGTGCGTTCCGCACACGTCTGTCAACCGGATCAGAGATATGTTACCGGAACAGTCACAACTAACACAGACCACGTAACCACACAGACCCAGTAAACATATGTAACCAGAATACGGATATGCATGTGCGCCTAACATATGTAACCAGAATATGGATATGCATGTGCGCCTGCGCGTAACCCACAATTAGGAAATGCAAGTGCGCGTGTGCGTGTGTGATCCGCTCACAGCAGGGAAAGTTAAGGCTGTGTCCTCCACGTCAATCATACATGTCTCAAAACTGTCAGCCTCTGAAAGTATGGAATTGGGCAATGCCATGTAAAGTCCCGTTAGAAATAGTGAGAAACACACGCTATGTGATAAGACAAACATAGAATGTGGATAGAATAATGTGTGTGTTAGTAGAATGGATTGACGATGGTTATGCAGCTGTAACCCGACCCACTTGTCAGAAGGTGCCCCCGTACGAAATGTGTTCAGTTGGCTCACACTAGTTGACCGGGCTAGGCTAGCTGGATATATGTCCAGTGTCAGCAGAGGCCCGTGGATAAATGCTCCACACACGATAAGAGCACAACATACCAAAGTACTCATATATGTAACCAAAAAGAACAACAATAGAAAGTGTCCTGAAAGGACTGGTTACACACAGATCCCAGACGACAGAGAAATATATGACCAGTGGAAGCACATCACAAGTACGGGATCAGGTCCCTATAGAAGCAAGAAGGTCTCACATGACACGCCAGCGAATTGCCAGATAGACACAGGTCAATGTAACACACAGCAAGATTAAGGGCCAACCAGCCATACACCATGCCAGAACCTGTACAGTGGAAAGGTATGGCATGGTAATTGATGTGTGTACACAGGTAATCCACAGACAGTAACAAAGCAAGGTATGAAACGAGGGGTTCACATGTATATATCCACACACAGCAGTCCGACGGCCCGTATATATGACGCATGGACATAGATTTGTCACATGAAAACAAGATGTAAACAACTACAGTTTATTCCATATCATATTGATATAGTTATAATATAGTCATATTCATATTTAACATTGTGACTCTTATTTACATTCATATTTATACAAAATATGCATTTAATTGTACTTATTTATTGCATGATTTGGAATCTTAATGCAACAAGTATACACATTGATATACAATATCATTATCAACACACTACATTCTAAGGCTTACTCACAACAATTATCAACTATGTTTCAATATACTGATTGTATTGACCAATATTGTATTTATATTAACACATTGTTGTTGTATTATTGTTTCCATTAAGTAATGTATGCAACACTGATCTGTACATGTCACTTTATCATCAAGACTTGGAGTACTGTCCACTTAACTATGAGCACGTTTATTGATTAATTGACTTTAAACTGACTCTGAATGAAGTATATAAGGGACGACTATCTAATGTATTTCATACTCCGACGATGCCCCATGTTAGTGGGTGAAAGAGCTCAGTATCTTTTGACTGTGGAGTGTATCGTTTTTGTCATCGTCTGTTTTGACATGGTTTATGTTCAATAATGTCTTTTATGAAGATGACCAGGACTCAAGGTTTGCTGTATTTCCGCTTACTGGCACATGGATATAGATAGGCCAAGTAAGACATAATATGGGTAGTCAAACAGACATCCGCGATTGGGGAACATACAGCAGCAGTCAAAACCACTGGCCAGATGGTGACAGTCCAACAAGTTCTACACTTTACATATGCACATTGGTGTCCATTGTAGGACTCCAAAAATTGATCCGTTCGCAATATCAACCAGCTGCGATTGACCCAGAAGAAATGACAGCCGTGACTACGGCACAGCTAGACATATGCACCACCAGCGTGTTTAAGGTTGATGACAAGTTTCCATGAAATGCAGGACATATGAACAGAAATCCCCAGATTGTCGAGTCCATAGAAGTGCGTCCACATCCCAGTCCCGCACACATGAAGGATGTGTAATGTGTACCGTCGAGGTTTGCAGCCATGGGATCCTGGGTATGCAGAAATGGGGCTCTGTGTTGTTTGGCAGATAATCCATTGTCCTGCCCCGTGGGAGGGATGTGGGTATAGCACATGCCATACTCCCCACTAATGATGCAAAGCATCCACCAGATAATGCTAAAAGCAGGTGTGAAATGTGTACAGCCCTATATCAGTGTCCAGTAGGCAATTCCCATGGATGGACAAGCGTACGACCAAGATGGCACCCATAACTGGAAACCTGGTGGAATTACACAGCTGCAGTAAGGCATAGCACAGGAAATACAGATAGGGACTACATTACACATTCCCCATACAAAGTCAGACCGCCGTGCGAATACCGGCGTACACAGCTCTCAATCTGCCATCACCAAAATGGGGATCACTCGCTTCCATAATGCGGAACAAATGGGCGACCTGTGGAACACATACTAATGGCACACTAACAACTTCAACTAGGAAGGTTATAGGATGGTTAAACTATGGCGTTCCCACTTATAAAGAAGATCCTTTAATGACTTAATATGAATAATGTCAATTGACCATGGAATACACCTAATCAACATAAAATAACTGCTGGCACCTTATGGCACACAATCCAAAAAACACATAGGTAGATGAAACAGTCAACGTAGACATTGTCCAGGACAGTGCCCAAATGGTATAAAAATGTTCCTTTATAGACAAGTAAGCGCTTTCACCCGTAGGCTCCGTCAGACTTACACATAACATAAAAGCATCCAGGCTTTAAATATCCCCCCTTACACTTTCAGTGGTCAATTTCTCATCAAACAATGAACAATTAACGCCAGCATATAAAGCGCAGATGCAATGTTAACTACACACATATATATTAACATCTTCAAAAACATCCTATTAAAACATGTAATATATGATATTGTACTATGCCTAATATACATCAATTATAAATCTAACAATATATATAGAAAATATGTATATTATATCAATGTAACACAGTGGTAAACAACTGAAAGAGTGGACTAATGGGTGTGAAATGTATAGCTGTACCTAAACTACATTCCTGTTATTTTGGTTTAAGCCACCTGCTTCTCAAAAGAGGCTTAATCTGTGCTTCATCATTCAGCCCTGGTGTGTGGTCAACTCTCCACCTAATAATCCATCCCAATCCGCATTATAAAGTATAGTTGATAAGGTCCCCCCCTCTGGGATTAAAATCCAGCCTTTGTAAAACACTGAATGTAAAAGTATGCCTTGTGATGTGCTCATAGCCGTCCGTAGGCATAGGCCAATCCGGCGGCTGCCCAGGGCGCCGCACTAGCAGGGCCACCTTTCTAGTAGGTATGTCATGTAGGTACACCAGGATGGGGGCACCATGTGTTGTGGTGGTGGGCTCCATGGAGCCCTATCGCCTAGGGCAGTGGTTGATCTAAGGCCGCTGCCGTAGGAGGGGTAGTATGGTCTGCAGGTATGTGCTGAAGTGCACATGCAACAGGGGTCTACAAGGATTACCCATAGTGGCGACACCTGCACAGACGGCTATAGCGGGACACACACACGACCATGCATACAGCTCAGATAGACATACACACACCATTAACAGGCAATTATACACAATGTTTATGGCGTGTACGGGTACAGTGTCAGTACAGCAAGGATAGCTTTCTGCCACGATATCCATCAGATGTCTCTAGGGCGTGCCGGAATACAGACGTTGCATGGACAATGAGTGGATATGCATCATACCACAGTTCTATGTGTCAGCCGTGCAAATATGCGATACATAGGACAGACAGCTGTCCATGCAAGAGCGGCGCTATGGGCATAACATAAGTATGTATACATACATTGAGAGAGATACAGATGGACACATGTGGCAAGGCCTGGAGTGTAACGTACACAGCACCACCCCACCACACCACAGCAAGGCGCACGTGGAGAACATGCTACGGAGGTCGCCAACCACAGCAGGCACACAGGCAGTCCATGAGCTGCGTCTCACCATCCACAAACACAGAGATGGTGTCAGGATATGTGTTCTGCGGAAACTCTAAAGCCATAACCTATGAACCCATGCGGCTGGGAGCATAGACACACACACACAGCTGGCAGGCATGTGGATTGACCTTACCCCCACCTACCCAACCGCACAACAGTATGACACAGGTATGGAACGCGCTACGTGGACCACCGAACACAGCACCGTCAGAGGCACACGTCTAGGTGGGTGACAACATCCGTAAAGGAATAGACGCCGATAGCCAAGGTATGTGTTGCGAAGCGTCTAAAATAACTACTCTCTACAGGGGCAGCAGTAAACACACACACACAGGGAAGGGCCGGGAGTTGAACCTACGCCTACTTACATGAACACACTACAGCATGATGCATTTACAGAACACGCTACCGAGATTACTAAGCACTGCACTTTCAGAGGCATACTTCTAGGCGGGTGACATCATCCGTAAAGGAATAGATGCCAATAGGCAAGGTATGTGTTGCGAAGCGACTAAAGGAACTACTCTCACCAAGGGCAAATGGAAACACACACACACACACACACCGGGAAGGGCCGGGAGTTGAACCTACGCCTATCTACATGAACACACTGCAGCATGATGAATTTACAGAATGCGCTACCGAGATTACTAAGCACAATGCTGTCAGAGGCATACTTCTAGGTGGGTGACATCATCCGTAAAGGAATAGATGCCAATAGGCAAGGTATGTGTTGCGAAGTGACTAAAGGAACTACTCTCACCAAGGGCAACTGGAAACACACACCTCACACACACACGGGGAAGGGCCGGGAGTTGAACCTATGCCTATCTACATGAACACACTACAGCATGATGCATTTACAGAACGCGCTACCGAGATTACTACGCACAGTGCTGTCAGAGGCATACTTCTAGGCGGGTGACATCATCCGTAAAGGAATAGATGCCAATAGGCAAGGTATGTGTTGCGAAGCGACTAAAGGAATTACTCTCACCAAGGGCAACTGGAAACACGCACACACATCACACACACAGGGAAGGGCCGGGAGTTGAACCTACGCCTATCTACATGAACACACTACAGCATACTGCATTTACAGAACACGCTACCGAGATTACTAAGCACAGCACTGTCAGAGGCATACTTCTAGGCGGGTGACATCATCCGTAAAGGAATAGCTGACAATAGCCAAGGTATGTGTTGCGAAGTGACTAAAGGAACTACTCTCACCAAGGGCAGCTGTAAACACACACACACACACACACACACACCCTGGGAAGGGCCGGGAGTTGAACCTACGCCTACCTACATGAACACATTACAGCATGATGCATTTACAGAATGCGCTACTGAGATTACTATGCACAGTGCTGTCAGAGGCATACTTCTAGGTGGGTGACATCATCCGTAAAGGAATAGATGCCAATAGGCAAGGTATGTGTTGTGAAGCGACTAAAGGAACTACTCTCACCAAGGGCAACTGGAAACACACACACACACACGGGGAAAGGCCAGGAGTTGAACCTACGCCTATCTACATGAACACACTACAGCATGATGCATTTGCAGAACACGCTACCGAGATTACTAAGCACAGCGCTGTCAGAGGCATACTTCTAGGTGGGTGACATCATCCGTAAAGGAATAGCTGACAATAGCCAAGGTATGTGTTGCGAAGCGACTAAAGGAACTACTCTCACCAAGGGCAACTGGAAACACACACACACCTGGGGAAGGGCCGGGAGTTGAACCTACGCCTATCTACATGAACACACTACAGCATGATGCATTTACAAAACGCGCTACCGAGATTCCTAAGCACAACACTGTCAGAGGCATACTTCTAGGCAGGTGACATCATCCGTAAAGGAATAGCTGACAATAGCCAAGGTATGTGTTGCGAAACATCTAAAAGTATGACCATCTGCAGAGGCAGCTGGAAACACACACACGAGGAAGGGCCTGGAGTTGAACCTACGCCTACCTACATGAACACACTACAGCATGATGCATTTACAGAACGCGCTACCGAGATTACTGAGCACAGCACTGTCAGGAGGCATACCCCTAGGTGGGTGATATCATCTGCAGAGGCAAGGCAGCCGATAGGGAATGAAGACAGAGTGCGCAGTCACACAGCATGTTACCATCCCAAGGTGGGCGTACAGTAACACGGTAGTGCTGCACTCGGGAATACCAACTAACTACGGAGCACAACATCACGACATGGATACGGGATGCACCACAGACAGTATACCCTATGAGAGGGCATCTGGCGTGCACGATGTAGGCAGCCAGTGTGGCATACCAACCACATATGACTCACCTGGACAGTCACCATGGCTATGCAGGATTTCATTGGCCATGGCTACACACCTAGTAGCAGACATCGGTGCCGACTGTACTGTGTATCCCTGAATGGCGTACTGGGCATGCCCTCACACCTAGCGGTTTCGAAGGGGAAACATACATGCACACAGGGTATCATCACAGACGGGCGCGGTGTGCACTGTACTGTGTGTCCATCTACACAGCTGCTTACTGGGCATGCTCAGACACTTAGAATCTGCACAGTGCAGACATGCATACACATGGGGTGGAACCATGGATGGGCAGATTGTGGACCGTCGTGTGTGTCCACCCACACAACAGCAACCCGGGCATGCTCACAGACGTGGCGGTTGCGAAGGGGAAACAGACATGCACACGGGGTATCAACGCAGATGGGCGTGGTGTGCACTGTACTGTGTCCATCTACACAGCTGCTTACTGGGCATGCTCAGACACTTAGAATCTGCACAGTGCAGACATGCATACACATGGGGTGGAATCATGGAAGGGCGGATTGTGGACCGTCGTGTGTGTCCACCCACACAACAGCAACCCAGGCATGCTCACAGATGTGGTGGTTGTGAAGGGGAAACAGACATGCACACGGGGTATCAATGCAGATGGGCGCGGTGTGCACTGTACTGTGTGTCCATCTATACAGCTGCTTACTGGGCATGCTCAGACACTTAGAATCTGCACAGTGCAGACATGCATACACATGGGGTGGAATCATGGAAGGGCAGATTGTGGACCATCGTGTGTGTCCACCCACACAACAGCAACCCGGGCATGCTCACACACTTAGTATGTGCTACGCGCCGTCCGGCATGCAGACGGAGTGCACACACTGCAAGTCATCCCCAGGTAAACCCGTACACATGCACAGGGTGGACACACATGCAGTTACACGTACACACACAGATGACAGCACAGGCATCATGGGTGCAGGCTGAACATGTACACACTGCAGTGAACACTGTAGCTGCCATGCCAGCACCATGTCATCGGTGCAGCAGTATGCCTCACGGTCCAGCAACAGCATGTGACATATGTCCACAGGTCTATATGGCGGTGTACGTCCGACATGCAGAGTACACATGTATATCAATGATCCCACAGGTGTGATGTAGTCCACCCATATCGGTATACATGGACAGGCGTGCTCCACACATACCACGGGCCTGACACAGATATGATACATGACTGCAGCTGTACCACAGTGAAACAAAGTCCGGATATGTCATTTATGTGATTGCCTGGCTGTGTGCATGGATTGCACACAGGACACATACGAAGCCTGTGATGTACCACATGCATAACACTGGCGTACGTGGTAATACACACACGAATGGAAGGTGGACACATGTCTGTGGTATGCACCCCCTATAGGGTGTAGCGGTGTTGACTGGGACACATACCCTTGTACAGTTTGCCTGTGACAGCTGTGATACCATACCACAGTCCATGTTCCATGTATGTCGACACACATGTCACAACGTAGCAATGCATACACACATGGCAACAGGGGATACATGTGACACATGTACTGTGCACGGTGCAGCCATGCATGAGCAGTGTCCGATGTCCATAACACAGTTGCAACCACCTACCACATGCATACCCATCATGGGGGCCGTCATATGGTGGCATAGTAACAGCACGCATCGCGGTATGTGTGTACACCATGTGTTTAAACACCTGTCCACATGCATGTGTGCAGGTGCTGGTCACAGGTGTGTCACACACCATCCTACCCTGCCATGTGCATACAGTCTGCTATGTCGCCTTTACATGACAGTGCTGCCATAATGCATACCCATCGGCCATGTGTCATCGACCATATGTCACATGGCCACTGTAACCCCTACCACCTCCCAAGTGCATATATTGGCACAGCTGCCAGATACAGTGGTGGTACGCAGGATGCACTACATACCACTGCACGCCTGCACATATCCCATATAGCGGGTGTGGCATTCCTAGCACCAACATGTGTGCAGGAATGTGTGCCCATGTATGCCACAGATCGGGGGGACTATGTGCCACGTGCCACACATCACTGTACACCATGGTAGAGATCTGTACATACCTCAGTGTGGGGTGCATGGATGTGGATGGTGCAGTACATGCAACATGTCGTCCCTCCGGGTAGACATGTGTGGTCACCACCATGTCAGTGTGTCAACATGTGTGTATGTCTGCTGCCTGTTGTGAGGGTGTATGCAGATATAGTGTTGTGACTGGACACTAACCACACAGGGTGACCATCCCGTACTGGTGCTGCATTGTACAGCCCTGTCAATGCCATACTTGTGAGCCTTACTGGCCACCTGTGCAAGACCGCCCCCTGTGACATGGTGTGTGGGTGCATTGTATTGTGAGGGTGCTGACCACACAGGCAGGTGTCCCCATCTGCGCACAATGGGGTGTGTGCCATAGTGGTGTACGCCCCGTGATTGCGGACATATTCCTGTACCGGTACAGCATCCAACTGCTGCACACCGTGCACCACAGCTGACAGGTGACACCTGCAGTCAGTTGCCAGCACACTGTGTACGACACCTGCAGAATGTCACCATACCTGTACTGTGTCATGCCATGTATGTGATGTCTCTGTCCACCGTAGCCTGTGGCACCAACCACAGGCATCAGGTGCAGTATATGTGTGGACATGTGCGTCATGTACCGTGTAAGCAACGTGACACTATATCTGGCACCGTGCTCCGCAGGTTTACATGTAGAACCTCTCTACTTGCAATCTCAACTGTCTGTTCTCTATCACAAAAGCTCAGCACCTGCTCCCATAATATCCCTACATAGGTAAAGTACATGTATACTAGATGGAGTACAACACTAGCCTAGAATCCCCTGAGTACCCACTTCCCTATAGGTGCCTTCTGACCCAGTTACACAGCAAATGCATTCACGTTCTCTGGCATGTCGAAGGGTCAATTGCTAGCGACCTGTCCTGTTCAGATGGTGAATCTGGGTGTCCTGAGGCAATGTTACAGGTGCCTCATGGACACGGACAAGCCGCACCTCCCCACTAAACATAATACATGTGAGAGATGCAACTACATAGCCAGACAGGGGGCTGAGCTCTCTCAAACCATGACTGGCAAGACCAAACGGGAGGGGAAGGACACCATGCACACCACAAACCCAGTGTCACATGTAACTATCACAAATGCTAAACAAACACATGAACACACCAAGACATACTCGGAGGCACTGTTAAAACATGTAACGAACCTAACGAGGCCTCTGAAGCAGACACCCAAGCAACTGCCTCCACAAGACATAGGACATGCAACACATAGTTCTCAACTTCAGTGTGCTAAACAGTCACAGCCCCAAAGGCCACACACAATGCCAGACACACTTGTAATGGGTGACGCCACAGTCAGACACACCGACGTCCCACCCACCAGGCTGAACAAGGGAATGATCACAGTAGGCTGCCTGTCGGGCGCTGGAATCTGCCACATAACACATGCACTCAGGTCACTCCGTGGCATGTACAAGTATGACGCGGTCATTGTCCATGCTGGTGTCAACGACCGGAGACATACCACCCTGGGATACATGACAGGAGACAGAGGGGCTCTCAGATTGTGTAGCCCAGGCCAGCATGTCCCTGACCCTGGGCAGTATCCCACCCTCATCAAGTATGATGCCACAATACTGGCTCCAAATGATTGCCCTTGATAATTTGCCTGGTTACTGGTGTCAGTCTGAGGGGATCCAATTTCCTCTCGCCTGGGATGACATGCTTGGCATGCCACGCCCCTTCGCAAGGGATGGCTCGCACCTGTTGCCCCTGGTCTTCAAGAGTTTGTCTAAGGCTCCTGCCACCACCACAGTGCCCACTGCAGGCAAGGCTGGAATGATAAACCTACCACCCTAGACTACAAACCTGGAGAAAAAGAAGGGTAATACTGCTCAGTGCCAGTAGTCTACACCCAAGCTGCATGCCCTCAAATGCCCTCCTCAGTATGGAGGACATCGATGTCAGTGCTGTGACTGACACATTGTTCAGGGCTCCTGAGAGCACCCCAGCACTATCAGGTCATACCTCATATCACGCGTTCAGGACCATAACCCAGACCAAACACAGAAGGAGGGGGAGTCTCCATTTCCATGAAGGATAACGACACATCCAGGTTGGCAGAAATGCACGTAGCAGCGGGGACCATCCAGGTGCAATTAACCATGGGTAGGACTGCCCTACAGTTTGTTGCATACTACAGACCACCCTCCCAAACCCAGGATACCCGCACAGCCTTCCTGAAGACACTGGGGAGTATGAATGCTCTCACAACACCATCATATTGGGTGACATCAACCACCCATACATACACCAGGAACATTACCTAGGACACAACACCCTACACCAAAGGTTCCAGGTATTCATACACCCGAATGCTGTGGAACAACCATGCACCATACCCACAAGGGGAGGAACTATACTAGTCCTGATCATCACACATGGGGACGACATGCTCCACACAGGATGTACATCCCTCAACGGTGAGGTCAGACCATATAGTGAACTCACAGGAGATCCGAATCCTGCACCCAACACCGGCAAGACCTCTCTACAGTGAACCCCACATGTCATACGACTGGTGTGGTACCCTACAAGGCCTCCATGCCAGTGGTAAACACAGGCCATGCTGCTGAAACCCTTACAAATGCCTTCTATGAGCACCCCCAGGAATGTCTGG
This sequence comes from Protopterus annectens, assembly GCF_019279795.1. Taxonomy (NCBI): domain Eukaryota; kingdom Metazoa; phylum Chordata; order Ceratodontiformes; family Protopteridae; genus Protopterus; species Protopterus annectens. Next base: position 503,740,646 of record NC_056730.1, on the reverse strand, counting down.
ATCAAGCGATCCCTGATAACATCAGGACCTTGTCCACCAAAGGCAGGCACATGGTCTGGTGGACCCCAGCCATTAACAAACCGTACAACAAGAGGTGAAAGCTACTACATGACAGAGCAATATCACTACCAGGGAAGGCATCACTGGTTAATACTGGCATTAACATACGATCACTCATACAATTATCCAAGGCCGCCTGTGGGACTGGACTTGCAAAGGACACATAAGACAACCATAAGGCCTTCCTTAGCTATGGTAGGAACATGGGTGGAAGCACACAGTTATGCTCGGAATTAGTCCAGAATGGTACAATGATCACTGAACCCACAGACATTGCCAACAAACTGGCAGACAGGTTTCGTGCATACATCTATCCCCCCCCCAAGAGGGGACGTATCTATCCCACCAGAGTCTAGCCTCCCAAACATCTCGAATGCCCAGGTGAGAGCTGATATCTGTAAAGCAGTGAACACAGCATCAATGGGACCAGATGGTGTCCCCGGCTGTGTGCTACACAACCTCAATGAGGGCCTCACCCCGCACATAAGGCTGCTGTGTAATCTTAGCCTTACTACAGGCTACGTACCCGATGGATGGCATACGGCAACTGTGGTCCCACTCCACCAAGGCAGTGCTCCTATGGACTCTGTACATCCCTGCCCTATAAGCTTGACAAGCCTTGTCTGCAAAGCTATGGAGGGTTCCATAATGGAGCCCATAAATAAAGACATTGAGGAACGACAAATACTGGAACATACCCACATCGGCATAGTCAAGGGCAGATCCTGCCTCCTGAACCTGGTCGACCTGTTTGGAGGAGTCACTAAGGCCATTGATGGCGGTACGTCGGTTTGCACAGACTGCCGTGACCTGGCGACAGCGTTCGAACCACACTCCACGCGGGCATCATAGGAAGGCTCACCAGCGTAGATTTAGACACACGATGGGTTGCCAACCGGATGGAGGTCAAAACCCACAGGGTTAGTGTTCCTGGTGCCATGTCAGACTCCAAGCTGGTCCCGAGTGGTGGCCCACTGGGCACCCTCCAGTTTGGCATTCAACTTTCTGACGTGCATGCAAACATAGGGGGATTGTGGCAGACAAGGTATGCAGATGACTGCAAACCGGCCACCATACTCAACACCCCATCAGACACGGACATCCACCTGAGGTCTCATAGAAATGGACAACTGGTGCCAGAGCCATGGCCTGAAGCTACATGCCAGGGAAGGTATAGACCTACCCTTTGGGAAAGACATGTTCACCCCGAATTACCACATAGGTGGTAATCCATTAAAGATGGTGGATGTGATCAGGGACATGGGTACCAAACCTGTCGGTAACCTCTCTTGACACTCACATTGCCAATGTGGTTGGGAAGACATTCCACTGTGCCCACCTGGTCAGGAAGGGATTCACATCCACATCAGGGGAGGTCATTGTACCCCTGTACTCTTCACGCATCAGACCAATGATTGGGTACAACGCCACATTTGGAATGTACCTAACCTGACACCTGCAGCACTCGGAAGGACCTCAAACATTCCACAACACAGGGATAAAGGTGCTGAAACATATGTCACACACTGCCCGACTGAGGGGACTCCGGCTATATACCTTCTCATACCGTCTGCTCCGAGGTGATCTGTGCCTGACATACACGGCCATGTCCGACCTGGGTGTCATGGACATGTTCCACCTCCTAGGATCCAAACAACCACGGGCACGAGAGAAACTGACAGAAACCTCAACACGGACATAAATAGGACGTGCTGGAGGGACAGGTTCATCGCCCAGAGACTCCCTACACCATGGAACAGATTCCCAGCCCTTGTGAAGCAGAGCCCCTCACTGACTCTGTCCAAGAGTAATCCTGACATGTGGATGGGTGATCGTAGGTATGCCCCAGGCATCATCTCTGTGTCACTGCTGGACAGAGGGACAGCAGACCAATGGATATAGTATCCTCATCCTAAGGGGTGGTGAAAGCCACACACACTCTGGCTAGGCTTACACATGCCGTAGGGCACATAGCCTGGTATGTACCTATGCACCTATGTACCTATGTAGGTGTCCAGGCAGGTTGCGGGTACCTGTGGTATGCTGATATTGCCAGATGTGCCTGTGGGTAACCCACAGCCACACGTGGGGGACTCATAACAGTGCTCCCAGTAGGCACATGCAAGTACACCATATGAGGCATACAGGTTAACAGAACCAACATGGTGCTACACATGTAACCGTCACACATACCGTGTACACAGCTCAATGTATGCTGCACCTGCAATACATGGTATGTCTGCTGCATGATGACAGTACACAACCCACGTCACATACGCACCTGTCACTTGTCATACACAACCACTGCAACATACACATCACACACTATGCGTACACAGGTATCACATACACCTCCCACTATCTTGTCCATCCTGTGCATCAGAATATATTTGCATAACTGTGCACCGATGATGTGGATGACAGTGATGCGGCAGAGGCTTCATCATATGCACAGGGTGATATGTGTGCCAGGGGCATAGGCTGTACCAATGGCTGACATCATGTGTGTGTGTAAGGGCTGGTGCATTTACTGGGCATGACTGTGCAGAATGCATGTGGATGTGGTGGAGCCCTACAGTTGTGTCTGCCATGTGTGGGTATGTGTGTACACAGTTCAGCCATCTGTGATGCCTACACGGGGTATACTTGGCAGCCCCAGACTGTACAGTGCAGGTTGTACGGCTCACTGTGTCCGCTAGCCACGTGACCCATGCCTGCCTGGGGTCGCACGGGCACTACCGGGTAGAGGTATGGAGTGGCCACTCTCCGATGACACATGTCCGCTGGAACAGTGTCCACGCTGGGACTCGCCAGGGCCACGTCCATGTGGCCTGCTGTGTCCTGGTGTGGTTGGTGTAGCACCAGCTGCACTGCTGCTGCTACCGGCACTGTGTGAGTGGGCATGAGAGGTGGCACACACACGTCGACCTACACTAGGTGGTGTTGCTGGCCTACGGCCACGTGTCCTACGCCTCACCCCTACCAGATGTTCCAGCACAGACAGCTCACGCTCGCGGATTGACATGCCTCGGTCGAGGATTCCAACCATCTCACCTAATCGCCTATCCAGTACATTAGCAATCTGCTGTTGAGCATTCGCCAATGACTGGATGTTCTCATTTAGGGAATGGATTGCAGCCCTCTGCAGCCTCTGCCCTTCTTGGTTCTGCCGTTCAGCATGTGCCTGTGCCACCATTACAGTCTGGAACATGCGTCTGGTGATACCAGCTGTACAGCAGGTGCATGTCTGCCAGAGGTCCTCCTACGAGCACCACCAGCCACATGCCTGTGTGGCACATCACCAGTCATTACACTGGCAACATGGTGTGTACCCGCACCTTCTGTAGCCACCACACATTCCTGCTCAATGCCAACAGACGCTGACTGTCCTTCCTCTATGGGCAATGGTGATGTGGTATGTGCCGGCATCAGAACCGTGTGCGGAGATGAAGGGGACATAGGTGGGATGGTAACCAATGGCACAGCTTCTGCCCCTGACAACCCTGCCTGTGCCTCATGCATATGGTCATCACCGCTAGTATCTGTGGGGACACTAGCATCAAATGGACTGCAGGAGGGGAACGCACCTACACCACCTGTGAATACAATGACATACTGTAAGATACATTACACACGCAGACACATGCAGACACACACACACACACACACACACACACACACACACACACACGCAGACACACACACA
>NC_056730.1:503678248-503730748 GCF_019279795.1 Protopterus annectens | reverse complement strand
AGTGCTTATCTACCTCTGTAGAACAAACTAACTGTGCAAGTTAAACAGTGTGACAAACACTGTGCCTTTATAAAGGATAACTGGTTGGGTGTTCATAAATTTACTCCTTGGCACGACTGGCCTGGCCCTTCTTGAAAAGTGTGGAAAGGCTTAAGGGTGGGTAATGGCAAAGAAGAAATGTCCTTGCAGCTGAATTTATTTGCAACTCCTGGGAGCCTAGGACATCTGACTAAGTCACATCCTTGTATTGAAGCAGAGTTAGTGGGAATAACACGCTTACGCCTTCTTTCCTGGTGACTCTTCGGTGAACTGCATGGACTTTCGGTATGTGGGAGTGGAGAAGAAGTATGTGCTGTCTTGTCTGTACTGAAGGCTGAGAAATTTTTCAAAATACTTGGACAAAATGTATATGCATGGTATTTTAGACAGTATGTGCACTAGTGAGTGCATTTCAAAACTATAACATGTTTACATGACTACAACAAAAAAGGTATATCACCCTAAATGCTTTTGTGTTTCAGGCCATCTTGAGATGCCAGTATCTATAAGCTTAAACCAACTCATACATTTATAGGTTTTGGTTCTTGCAGGAGGAGCACATCATTAAATTGAATGTGTTTCCTCTCTTGCCAACCTCTGTTTCTCAACTCTCCTCTTGGGCAACTATTTGTTTTCACTGAAATTTTTTTTTCACATTTCTTGTAAGTGTTACAAGCCTATGAATAGGGCTCTCTCAACTGTATACATAGCTTTATTATCATTTGCTGAAGATATCAGTTTCCACTGAAAATTGGTTCTTAAATTTTATGTTCATTACAACATTGATTAAATATATAAAAATAGCCACACAATTCTCAGTTCGTGATAAGAGAAGCCTGAGTCAACTGGTTTGCATGTTAATTGTTCTAAAATTGCTACAGTCATCCTTGAATTTCTGTTAAGTGTTTGTGATCTTGGACATACTGTATTAAACAATGGGTGCCAGCAGAGGTGAAAATTGTCATATCTAACTTGATGAGGTGATAAGTGCATTGGTTTCTGGAGTGGTATTGACTTTCATTTCACTGAATGAGATGTTTACATGCTGAGCTGTTTAAGATGTCTCATGCATTTAATGGATGAATTTATCTGAATGTGTTAACCAGTGTAATCTAGGGCCAGATTCAGGAAGGCTTACACGGAGTTCAAGAGTAGTGTAAGCCTCCGTGTAAGCCTCCCGATTCAGGAACAGCCCATATCTCCGTGTAAGAGACAGCTAACACGTCTCTTACACGGACTGGGCGTGGAAATGCTCAATACCTCATTTGCAGCTGAAATATATGCAAATTAGGTATCTGAGCGATCCATGAAGCAGAAACCAGTCCGTGTAACGGACGTGTTAGCTGCAGAAATGTTCTCAGCTGACAACTGAGTACATTTCTGCAAAATTAAAAACGGAGCTATGTCAGCTCCAAATAAAGGGTGCATTTGTTTCATTAAGCATGCCAATGGCCAAATATGTGGCCATTGGCATGAAAAAGTGTTGCAAAAATATGTAATATAACTTTTTTTTTTTCCACAGGATTTTGAGGTTTAACTGCAGCGCACCAGCAAACGGGTGCGCTACCTAAAACTAAAACCGAAGCTTATAAGCCCACAATTGTGGGATTTATGTATTACATGAAATGTCAATGGAGGGACTTGCAGACCAAAAACAACATGGCCTCCGTTTAGTGGTTGTCAAGGGGGGAAGCTCCGTGTAAGACATGTAACTAGTCATTACTAGGCAATCCTATGTAAATGAGGGTTACAATACTGAATCACACTGCCACATAGGTAATGAGCACTTTCTGAGTAGTGTAAGAGTTAGAGAAGGGGGAGGAACAGAGTAAGAGGTAGGTGACATCACGGGGGGGAGGATAGATACAAATGTACCAGATTGGAGGGCAATGTAAGGTGAAAGATGACAGACAGACTTCAGGGAGGGAGGTGTGTCCCAACAGAACACTAGGAAAGTCAAGAAATGGAAAGATTACGCTATCCCTACACTCAAAGTTTCTTGATATACGTGCATGCGCGCGTGTGCGCGCGTGTAAGGCAGGTTCAACATGTGGGAGCGTGTTGCAAACCGTTTACAACGGTTTGCATGGGCGTGCACATGTTTAAGGCAGGGTGCGCGCGTTTTAACATGAATCAGCCAAGTTCACACTGTGTAAGGATGTGTGCATGCGTGTAACACCGTGTAGAGATGTGTGCGCGCGTTTAGGTGACTGTGAGCGTGCTTAAGCTGGTGTGCACATTGCTCCCCCTGAGGAAACAGAGAGGAAACAGGAAACAACTAAAATACATGGAAACTGCCAGAGGATACTGCTGGAGTTAATTGGTGGAAACAATTGGAAGCAGGCAATTATGCAGGCAGACTAGAAGCCCAACCCAGCACTTAAAACACTGCAAAGAGCAGTGCAGGGTGTTTCTCACAAGAGATACTGCAAGGAAGTAAGCTATCAGAATTGAAAACTGAAAAAAGCTGAACTCAGAGCAGAAATGCTAGGGGCTGCCATAGCTGTTATAATCAGGCATAGGCGAATTGCTGAGGGTGGTGACAATGCAGATGCTGACAGACAACCCAGAGTGAGGAGAAGGAGAAGAGTATACAGGCCCAGGGTCACCTACCATGGGTTACATGAGATGGAGATAGTAGAGTGCTACAGAGTGGACAGAGACCTTCTGCAGCAGATTGTTGAGCTGTGCAGGCCACATTTCACACACAGAACCAACAGAGGGGAACCCATCCCAGTGGAAACCAAGGTATATGTTGGCCTAAGAATACTAGCAACAGGTACCTTCCAGAGACCAACTGGTGATATGATGGGGATATCACAGGCATCAGCCTCCAGGGTACTGCACCAGTTCCTGGATGCCATGTCAGCACATGTCGGTGACCATATATATGTCCCTAATGACCGTGAGGTTGTGGCCAGCAATATGCGTCTCTTCCAGCAAATAGCGGGATACCCTGAGGTGCTGGGTGCAATAGACTGCACGCACGCATCAAAGCACCAGCTGGTGAGCGGGGTAGAGTCTACATTAACCGCAAGGGATACCCCTCCATCAACTGCCAGGTCGTGTGTGATGCCCAGGGCATAATAATGAATGTGTGTGCTGGCTGCCCTGGGAGCTACCACGATTCCCACATCTGGCATCTGACGCAGCTGTACCAATCATTTGCCAGTGGGGACGTCCCAGACGGACACCTAGTGGGGGATGCAGGTTATGCACTTGAGCCGTGGCTGATGACACCCATCAGAAATGCACACACACCTGAACAGGAACGCCATAATGAGGCACACGCACAAACACGTAATGTCATAGAGCGTGTGTTTGGGCTGCTCAAGTCACGGTTCCAGTGTCTGGACACATCTGGTGGAGCCTTGCAGTACACTCCAACTACATGTACCCAAATCGTCATGATATGTGCTATGCTACATAATATGATCCTGCGGAAACAGCTGCAGCAGGACCAGCACAGGGCTGGGCCTAACATCCCCCCACCATTGCCAAGGCCACCACAGGCAGAGGGTGACTCAGAGGAGGAACAACCTGACCTTGTCCCAGTAGGCAGAAGGAGGTGTGCCCATTATGCCCTGGCCTTGGCAAAGAGGCAACGCATAGCACATACACTTGGTCAGTAGGAACACTGGGACTGATACCCGCTCTGACTCACTCATATAGTAACAGGGATGCCTAACATGACACAACCTGCTTCCAAACATGTACAGGGAGTGTAGTATGTGCATCCGACAGAGGCAGCCCTGCAGCACCACCTGAGGCATGAATGCCATGTGTTAAGTAATGTAATACCATGTACCATATGCACACCTGAGGACCTGACTAACATCCACCCACACCAATCATAAACCACAAAAAACACAAACCTACCTCATAGGTACCAAGCGATAGTAACCTAGATGTAATGCTACCCAATGCCAGAAGTATAAATGCGCAGTGTAAACGCACACAGTATAGAGAATGTAGATATCAGTGCTGTAATAGAAAACAGGGTCAAAGCCCACATCAGCACCCTGACACTACCAGGTCACACCTCTGTCCTAATAGCAGGAACTGCCCCAGGCCTACTCTGGCAACGTGAGTGTCAAACGAAATATTACTGTCAACTTGGGTGCCCAGGACCCTGATAACCTCTTCTGTGCTTAGAGGATTGCCACCTAGATGGGAACTAGGGGTAACCCTGTTGTTCCCAAAGGGTATGACTATGCATTGTTTAGCGTTTAACATAAGGCCATGGCTCTGGCACCAGTTATCTGTGTCTATGAGACCCTTCTGAAGGATGTCTGTGTCAGATGGGTTTCCAACTATGCTTCCCAGTTTGCAGTCATCTTCAAACTTTGTCAGCCATAATCCTCCTGTGTTTGCTCGTACTTCTGAAAAGTAGATGCTGAACAAATGTGGGCCCAGGACTGAGCCCTGTGGGACACCACTTGTGACAGCTCTGGAGTGTGACATGGCACCAGCAACTTTGATCCTGTGTGTTCTGTCACTTAGCCAGTTTGCAACCCATGCTGTGATGTATGGGTTCACAATTAAGCTGGTGATGTTTTCAATGATACCTGAGTGGGGTATTGTGTTGAAAGCCTTTGCCAGGTCAAGGTAGGCTGTGTGGACTGCCTTGCCCACGTCAGTGGCCTGGGTGACTGTCTTGAAAAAGTCAACCAAGTTTAAAAGGCATGATCTGCCCTTGACAAAGCCAAACTGGATTGGATCCAATGTCTGCAAGTCCCCTATGTCTTCATTTATTATTCCCATTATGATCCTCTCCATAGCTTAGCAGAACAGGCTTGTCAAGCTGATGGGATGGTAGTTTCCGGGGTTGGAGGCACCTCCTTTGTGAAGTGGGTCCACCATTGCCATATGCCACTCCTTGGGCACATATCCTGAGGTGAGGCTAAGATTAAACAGCTGCCCTAACTGTGGGTGTAATTACTCATTGAGTTCATGGAGCACACAACTGGGGACACCATCTGGTCCCATGGATAAAGTGTTTTCCGCCTTGGATAGAGCAGTTCTCACCCCAGCATTGGAGATGATTGGGGGGCTACAATCCTCTGGTGTAGATACCCCTCCAGTTGGGGGGGGGGGAGAAATCTGCACTGAACCTGTCAGCCAGTTTGTTGGCAATGTCTGTAGGTTCAGTGATATTTACATCATTCCGAACTAATTCTGAGCATATCTGGGAGTTCCCTCCCAGATTTCAAACATAGGTAAAAAAGGCCTCATGATTGTCCCTTGAGTCCTGAGTGGGTTTACTCTCAAAACTCGCCTTGCATGATTGTATGGGGGAACCCAGTGTTTTACTCACAATGAGCAGGGATGTCTTCCCTTCTACGGATTTTGCTCTATCTTGTAGTAGCTCCTTCCTTTTGTTGTAGAGCTTGTTTATGGCTAGGGTCCACCAGACTGGACGCTTGCCTGTGGTACAAAGAGTCTTTGTTTTGTTTGGGATTGCCTGATCCATGCAGTCCTGGAGGTGCTGGTAGAAGGCATTTGTAAGTGATACAGTGGCTTGGGTAATGGTGTCCACTGGCTTGGGGGCCTTGAAAGAGACCACACCAGTCCTTAGAAATGTGAAGTCGGCATTTGAGAAGGTCTTCACTGTTTGTTTTTCTATCTGGGGTGTGGGTGGGATGTGGATTCCCACTGAGATTAGTCCATGATCTGATCTCACCAATGATGGGTATACTTCTGGTGTTGAACAGTGTGACCCCATGTTCGTGATGATGAGTTCTAGTATGTTGTCTCCACTTGTGGGGATGGTGACCAGTTGTTCCGTGGCATTTGAGTGTATGTTCTCTTGGAACCTTTGTGTTAGAGTTTTGTGGCTTGATTAGTGATCCCAGTCTATATTTGGATAGTTGGAATCACCCAGTAGGATGCTGTTTAGAGATACATTTATCCCCTTCAGTGTTTGCAGGACAGCTGTGTGAGGTACCTGAGTTTGAGAGGGTGGCATGTAACATGCTACAAACTGCAGAGCAGTCTTGCCTACGGTTACTGGCACCTGGATGGTCTCCGATGCATCGTGTGTTGCCACCAACCTTGAGGTGAGGGTGTCCTTGATGAATATGGACATCCACCCTCCTTTCTTGGTGTTGTCCGGATTCTGGTGCCAGAACGCATGATATGAGGTAACACCCGATAGTGCCGGGATGCTGTCAGAAGCTGTGAACCAGGTTTCAGGCACAGCACAGACATCAATGTGCTACATACTGAGAAGGGCATCGAGTGTGTGCAGCTTGAGACCTCTGTCATTGAGCAGCATTACCCTTAGTGTCTTTCCTTTACTGTGTTCTAGGGTGATAGGTGTAGAATCTGAATCTTGCATAAAAAAGGCACAATGGGGGTGGCAAGAGCATCAGCCGAAATCCGGAAGCCCAGGGGTGACAGGTGCAAGCCGTCCCTTGCAAATCAGCGTGGCCTGACCAGCATGTCATCCCAGGCAGACAGATATTGGACCCCCTTTGAATGACACCATAGTTTAAGCAAATTAGTACAGCTGATCATCTTGTCTCTGTTTATGTGGCATCATACTTGGTGAAGGTAGGATACTGCTCAAGGTCAGGGTCATACCTGCCTGGCCTACATAATCAGAGGGATCCTCTATGTCTCTTTCCATGTAGTCCAGGGAGGTACATCTCAGGTCATTCACACCAGCATGGATAATGACTGGGTCAGACTTGTACTTGCAGTTGAGTGACCTGAGTGCTTGCATTATGTGGTGGATTCCAGTGCCCGATAGGCAGCTTACTGTGACCTCCTCCATACTCGATCTGGTGAGCGGGACATCAGTGTGTCTGACTATGGAGTCACCTATGACATGTGTGTCTGGCATTGTGTTTGGCCTTAAGGGCTGTGACTGTTTGGCACACCGACTCTGTGGTCAATGTGTTGCATGTGCTGTGCCCTGTGGAGGCAGTTGTGTGAGTGTCTGCTGTGGTGGCCACTGCCGTTTTGGTAGAATTCTGATCAGAGCCTCTGAGTATGTCTTTGTGTGTCTATGTGTATGATTTTAAGTTGTGATAGTGCCATGTGAGACTGGGTTTGTGATGTGTGTGGTTACCTTCACCTTCTCTCTGGTCTTGCTAGTCCTATGTTGAGAGAGCTCAGCCTCCACTTCGGCTATATAGTTGCATCTCTCACATGTATGTGTGTTTTATGGGAGAAGGAGAGGGTTGTCAGTGTACATGAGGCAAGTGTAACATTGCCTCAATATTCCCAGGTTCACCAGCTGAGCAGGAGAGGACACTAGCAACTGATCCCTAGACATGCTAGAAGGAATGGACAAAACAATGTTGGAATACAGGGAGATATCAAGCCCCCCAAACCACATCATAGTGCTTGACTGACAATACCTACACATACACCAGTGTTTCATAGTGTCATAGTTTACTACTAGGCTATCTGCCCTAGTGCATGTATAAGCCTAGCCATAGTGATGTGGCTATTGCCACCCCTTATAGTGGTAATAAGTGTACAGAATAGATATCGAATATTGTGCCTCTGACTTAGTAGTGACACATTATGACCCCTTACGTAATTGAATAACATGACTGTGCCTCTGTCTAGTCTGTGCCTCTGTCTCATATGCAGTTGTCCAGATGTCTCCTGAAGAGAGTCAGTGAGGGACTCTGTCAAACATGAACTGGGATACTCTGCTAGAGTGTGAGATGCCTCTGAGTTATGACTCTGTCCCTCCAGCATGTCCTATACATGTATGTGCTGAGGTTCAAATCCTCAGCTCTCATGGCTCTGGTGGATTTGGATTGCTTGCAGTGGAGCATGTCCACCAAATCCTGATTGGACATGGTCTTGTATGTCAGGCATAGGTCACCTGTAAGTATGCGGTATGACACTGAATAAAGCTGGATTTCCTCTATTCTGGAAGCATATGACATGTGTTGAAGAACCCTGATCTTCATGGTAGGTACTTTTGGGGTCTCTCCAGCTGTTGCAAGTGCTGGGTGAGGTACATACCATATGGGGCTTTGTATTCAATCATGGGCCTGATAAGGGAGAAGGATAGTGGAACAATGACCTCCTATGATCTGGATGGAAAACCCTCCATGATAAGGTGGGCAAGATAGAAAGTCTTCCTAACCACTTTGGCAACAGGGGTGGCAAAAGAGATGTCACTGTCTACATGTGTCCCCAGGTGTCTGATTTGTTTTCTGTGCTCAGTGGGTTGCTGTCTATGTATTGATCTGTGGGTACTTTGTTCCTCCCAAAGGGGATGAATACACATCAGTTGCATTCAGTTTCAGGCCATGCGTCTGGCACCAGCTATCCGCCTTTGTGACGGCATTCTGTAGGATGTGTGTGCCAGCTGATGTATTGACTATGGTGCCTAGGTTGCAGTCATCTGCAAACTTTGTCAGCCACAACCCCCCTATGTTTGCTTTCACATCTGAAAAGTAAATACCAATTAAGAGGGGTCCCAGGACACGTCCTTGTGGGACACCACCTGTGACTGGCTTCGAATCTGACAAAGCACCTGCAATGTTGACTTTATGGGTTCTGTTTCCTAGCCATTTTGCAACCTATCATGTGACATATGCTGTTATATGTCAGCTGTTGAGCTTGGCTATGATGCCTGAGTGGGGTATTGTGTCACAGGCCTTAGCCAAGTGCAGGTAGGCTGTGTGGACTGTGTAGCCCTCATCGATGGCCCTACTGACAGTTTCATAGTAGTCAACTAGGTGCAAAAGGCAGGATCTGCCCTGTACAAGGCTGAACTGGTTGGGAACAAGGGTCCGTAGGTCAGCAATGTGTCTGTGTAAGAGCTCCATAATGACTCTTCCCATAGCTTTGCAGACAAGGCTGGTTAAGCTTGTGTGGTGGTAGTTGCCATGGTCTGTGGAGGCATCTCCTTTGTGGAGTGGGACCACTGTTGCCATACGCCAGTGTTCAGGTACATATCCTGTAGCAAGACTAAGGTTAAATAGCAGTTGTATATACGGGTCCAGCTCCTACTGGAGTTCACATAGCATGCAACCGGGGATACGAGCAGGTCCCATTGATGCTGTGTACTTGTCTTTGCTGAGTGCGGCTCTCACATGGACATCCAAGATGACAGTGAGGTTACATACAGCAGTGATAACTATCTTCTTTTGGGGGTGAGGGAGGGGGTAAATCGCACTGAAGCTGTCCGCCGGAATGTTGCCAATATCTGTCAGGTCACTGGAATATATGTTGTTGTGTACCAACTCTGAGCATATCTGAAGGTTCCCAACCAGGTGTCTGACATAACTGAAGAAAGCAGTGTGGTTACCTTCATTGTCTTTGGTGATTTGTGTCCCCAAGTTGACCTTGCATGTCTTTATGAGATAATGTAGCTTTCTACTAGTGCTGATCACAGCTGTCTTCCCTTTTGGCGATGTAGCTCTGTCTTGCATTAGTAACCCTCATCTGTCATACAGTTTGTTTATGGCTGGGGTCCACCAGACAGGCCACTTTCCCTTTGTGGAGAGGGTCCTGTTTTTATTTGTGATTGCATGGTCCATGCTTTCTGACATCTAGCTAAGGGGAGGTCATCGTGGTTCTGCAGTTATCTTTCATCAGCATTAGAAATAACCACAACAGCCCCTGTGGGGTGTACCTCATTCAGACACATCCAGCACCTGTAAAGTCCACAACAGTACCTCACCAGGAGTATGAAAGAGCTGGAACACATGTAATGTGTCGCCTGATTAAACAGAGTGCAGCTCCACACACTGCCATGCTGTCCACCCAGATGCAAGCTGTGCCTGATGTAGAAAGCCATGTCCAAGCTGGAATCAATGCACATGCTGCACCTTGTACAATCTGAATGGCAGGGAGCTATGCACATGAGGGACCTGAACCCCAGCACTGACTTGCATAGGACAGGCTGTTCTGCATTATCCATAACACAGTAGCCACCCCACGCATGAGTAAACTACCAGTACAGGTTGTCCGTAGAGACACTCGTTGATTCCCCTCAACAGGAATCCTAATGAGTGGATGGGAGATGGGAGGTTTACCCTGGGTATCAATGTTATGTCACAGGTAGACAGAGGCACAGTATACTAAACAAGACATATGTCATGGCAAACTACACTTACAATGTGTTGACGGACAAAGACACTCTCCGACTAGCATTAGAAATGGCCTGGGGCACATCGGTAGTGTTTGCCAATGTACACCCATGTTGTGGAATACACTACTGATGATGGATGAGGCTGTTGTAAGCAGTTCACATCTGAACATAATGCAACATGGTCAGATAGGTTCATAGGTACATAGGTTTATACTAGGCTATCTTCCCTAAGGCAGGTATAAGCCTAGCACAGAGTTTGTTGGCGTACCCCACCCCTTACATGGAAACAGTACTGTGCCCATTATTTTGTCATGCCTCTCTCCAGCAGTGACACAGTGACGATCCCCGGGTTAAACGTATGACCTTCCATCCACAGGTCAAGATACCTCTTGAACACAGCCAGCAAGGTGCTCTGCCTCACATGGACCAGGATTGTATTCCACAGCATAGGGAGTCTCCGGGTGATAACTCCATCCCTCCAACATGTCCAACGTACATCCCTGCTAAGGTGTAAGTCACTTGCACTAGTGGTTCAGGTGGATCAGCCGATTCTGAGGTGGAGCATGTCCATTAATCCCTGTTTGGACATGGCCTTGCATGTCAGGCACATGTCACCTCTAAGCAGACGGTATGTGAGTGAATAGAGTGGGAGTGTCTTCAATCTGGCAGCATATGACAGCTGTTGGGGGTCCTTGATCCTTTAGGTGGGGGACATTCAGGGTGTCTCCAATTGCTGCAGATGTTGGGTGAGATACATCCAGAATAGGGCATTCTACTCGATCACCGGTCTGATAAGTGAAGAGTACAGGGGAACAATGACCCACTAGATCTGGATGTGAATCCCTTCCTGATCAGGTGGGCAATGTAGAAGGTCTTTCTAGCCACTTTAGCAACGTGAGTGTCAGAAGAACGGCGACTGTCAACCTGGGTCCCCAGGTCCATGATAACCTCCTCTGTGCTTAGAGGATTGCCACCTATAGTTTGGGGTTACCTTGCCTTTCCTGAAGGGTATGTCTACACATGTTGTGCACTTTGACTTCAGGCCATGGCTCTGGCACCAGCTATCAGTTACCGTGAGTCCCTTCTGAAGGATATCCGTGTATGATGCACTGTCCACTATGGCGCCCAGTGTGCAGTCATCTGCAAACATTGTCAGCCAAAGTCCTCCCATGTTGGCCTGTACTTCTGGGAAGTACATGACAAACAATAGGGGGCCAAGGACTGAGCCCTGTGTGACACCACCTGTGACCAGCCTGGAGTCTAACATAGTGCCAGCAACTCTAACCCTGTGGGTCCCGTCCTTAAGCCAGTTTGCAACCCATCTTGTGACATATGGGTTTACATTTCAGTTGTTAGGGTTTTCCACAATACCTGAGTGGGGTATTGTGTGGAAAGTGTTTGCAAGGCCAAGGTAGGCTGTATGGACTGCCTTTCCCCAACAATGGTCTAAGTGACCATTTTGAAGATGTCAACCCAGTACAAAAGGCATGATCTGCCCTTGACCAAGCCAAAATGGGATGGGTACAATGTCTGCATGTCCCCTATATCTTTGTTTATGAGCTCAATTATGATCCTCTCCATAGCTTTGCAGACTAGACTTGTTAAGCTTATGGGGCAGTAATTACCATGGTCTGTAGAGGCACCGCCTTTGTGCAGATGAGCACAACTGGACCCTAACCAGGCTGTTGTGCACACTATGGAAATGTAAAGCAGTGATAGGACTAAAGCCCAGGATACTGACCACCACAGTGAAAGTACTGAACCACTACACTATACAGTACTACAGTGTTAGGTCAGTATGAACGGATGTTGACAATTGTGTGCAAAGTATCCCATGCAAAACCTGCAGGCACAGTATACTCCCTGTTGTGTTCACACAAAAAGCATTTGGACAGTAACTACACAACATGGCACAGAACACACAACCATAAACTGGAGGTATTTGTTGAAGGTCACACTCATCCACAAATGTGATGGGCTGCAGAGTTCAACATATGGAAAGCCCACACTGGGCATGCTCACACACTTAGATAAATGAGACATCTTTCACACAACATGCCATGGGAAGGCTGAACTGGGCATGCTCACACACTTGGTCCAAATGTTACTCCTAGCAACTGTGAAAACACACCAGAGGATGCTCATTCCCCTTTCTAGACACTGATCATGTAAGCACCCTATAAGTATATCAGGAGAAAAAGAACCGCTCAGTAATCCGAATAGCGCGCTCTGCTAAAGTGTCCGTCTCTTGTGTCATAACATAGTTAGGTAGGGGTTTGAATCCAGCAAGTGTGTGTGAAGGGGGTAAGTGTAAGTGTGTATGAAAAGAACATCCCTTTTGGCAACTGGGAAAACACACCACAGGATGCTCATTCCACTTTCTAAACTCTGATGATGTCAGCACCCTATAAGTATATCATGTGAAAGGAAATCTCCCAGTAATGCGAATAGCGCGCTGTGCTAATATGTCCATCTCTAGTGTCATAACATAGCTAGGTAGGGGTTTGAATCCAGCAAGTGTGTGTGAAGAGGGGGCTAAGTATGTATGACTGAAATATCCCTTTTGGCAACTGGGAAAACACACTACAGGATGCACATACCCCTTTCTAAATGATATCACAATTATGTATGGCTTTTGATTACAGACATGCCACGTGTGTTTTTCCCACACAGAATGCCCATGTGTGCGGGTTGTCCCTCACAATAATGCATGACATTGATTAAACCAGTTATGGCAATGCACACATGATGTATGTGTGTTCCAAATACACATATGTACCTGTGACCTTCAATAGTTACCATGTGTGATGCCTGCCACATGTGAATACATGGTATTTGCACAGGGTAACATTATGACTGTGGTCTTCTGTGCAGGTGCTGCATGTGGGATGTGTATATACAGTGTGAGATGTAGATGCTATCAGCCTAGTAGTGAGGGATACACACCTGGTCTGGGGCATATAGTCTACATGTTGTTGATGTACAGGTGCTGCATGTTTTCACCTGTTGTGGGAGTGGTAAGACGTTATTCCATAGCAATGCAGTGACTGCATGTTAAGAACCGTTCAGCTAGGGTGTTGTAGCTACACTAATTCATTAGCATTCAGTAATATGTCAGAATCCCTGGTGAGGGTCTGATGCCAACCAAGGTCAGGGGTTTACCAGCCTGTGTCACTTGCTCAGTGATCCCTTCCATGTTCCCTATCTTGTATCCCAGTGAGGGACATCCCACATCAGCTGTGGTGGCATGGACAATGACTGAGTCATATATGTCCATGCATCTGACTGACCTGTATGTTTGTGTTATGTGGTGGACCACAGTGCCCCATGAGCATATCACTGTGACCTACACATTGTCCAGCCTGGTGAGCATGTTCTCACTGTACTGGACAATAACAGTACCTAACACAACTGCGGCAGTAGTGTTGTATAGCTGTACAGACTGTGCTTGTTTGACACACAGGATTTGTGTGCTATGTGTTATGTGCGCTGTGTGCAGGCCTAATGTATGCCTGTGTGCCAGCTGCAGAGATGTCTGCCAGTCATGCAGGATGCTATCCTTAGGCTCCACAACTGACCCGGTGTGTTTCCATGCTTGTATTGCTGTCCGTGTAGGTCCACATCCGATTGGTATTGCTGTCACTGTAGTATTTCATGCCACCAGACAGATTATGCCAGTACTGGGTTCAGAGTGCTTAGTCCACAGTTTGGCCATGTGTTTCCATCTCATACATGTGTTGTACATCCATGGGTAGGGGATATGGTTGACTGTGTACATGTGGCAGCTGTGACATTACTACATGACACACATATCCCACAACTGTACCATAGAGGTGACTGACAACTGACCTTTGCACATGCTACCATAGTATTGAGATTGCATTGGTGATTAACAGCACATAGGGCCAATGGTGAACAAGATACATAGGTCCATAGGTTCATACAGGGATGTCTGCCCAGGGCATGTATCCACCTAGCCAGAATGTGTGTGGCTTTCAACATGCATTGTAAATCTGTCTTGCTATGCCCTTTTCCAAGGTTAGTATACTGTGCCTCTGTCTCACAGTGACACATAAGTGATACCCAGGGTAACCCTACAATGTCACATCCAGTCATTAATATCACTCTTGAAGATAGTCACTGAGTCACTCTGCCTAACCTCTATTGGGATAATATTCAAGAATGAAGGGAGCCTCTGAGTTGTGAATGTGCCCTCCAGCATGTCCTATGTATATCACTCCTGAGGTTCAAGTCTTTCCAGCGTGTATCCTGATGGGATCTGGATATTCTGAGGTGCAGCATGGCCATTAAGTGAGGGTTTGACATGGCTTTATATGTCAGGCACAGATTGCCTATGAAGAGGCAGTATGCCACTGAGTAGAGCTGCTGTTTCTTTAACCAGTCAGTATGTGGCATCTGTTTGAGCCCTTTGATCCTCTTGTCAAGGTACGTATGTGGTATCTGCAGTTGCTGCAGGTGTCTGGTAAGGTGCATGCTGACAGGTTCATCATAGTCAATTATGGGCATGATGAGGGATGAGTAAAGGGGCACAATGTCCTCCCCTGATCTACATGTGGATCCCATCATGATGATGTGGCCCATATAACATGCTTACCTAACCACTTTGTCCATGTTGTTGTCAAATGGTAGAATGCTATCAACCTGTGTACCCCAAGGTCCATAATTCCTTCGTCTGCACTTAATGGATTAACACATATGTGGTACTTTGTGGTAACTTTGTGTTTGACAAAGGGGATGACTATACGCTTTCTGTCATTTACCTTGAGGCCATGGCTGTGGCACAAGTCATGTGTTTGCAAGAGGCCCTTTTGGAGGATGCGTGTGTTAGCTGGAGAGTTGATTATGGCATCCGGTTTGCAGTCACCTGCGACTTGCTCAGCCACAGTACTTCCATGTTGGCCTGTACCTATGATAAATATATAATGAACATGACAGCTCCCAGGGCTGAGCCTTGTGGGACACCACTTGTACCAGGTTGGAGGCTGACATGGCTCCAGCAAGTCTAGCCATGTGTGTTCTGCCCTTGAGCCACTGTGCAATAACCATAGTGACATAGGGGTTAATATGTACACTGGTGAGCTTCCCTAGAATGCACAAGTGGGGTATGGTATCAAAGGCTTATGCCAGGTCCAGGTAGGCTGTGTAGACCTCCTTCCCCTTGACAGTGGCCTTGGTGACTGTTTCAAAGAAATCAAACAGGTTTGAGAGGCAGGATCTGCCATTAACAAAGCCAAACTGTGTATGGTGACATGTCTGTAGGTACACAATATCTAGATATGTGAGGTTCATGATGATCCTTGCCATAGCTTTGCAGACAAAGCTAGTCAGACATATGGAGTGAATAGTGTCCAGGATCCGTGAAGGCACCACCTGAATGTAGAGGGACCACTGTTGCTGTACGCCACTCTCTGGCCACATATCGTGTAGTAAGTCTGAGATTGAACAGTGGTGTTATGTCTGGGTGTAGCTCTTCTTGTGGTTCATGTAGGACACAGCCTGGGACACTGTCTGGTCCCATTGATGCAGTGTTTATTGCTTTGGGAAGGGCATCTCTTACCTGAGCATCTGTGATGTCAGGGGGGGGCAGCACTCTGCCATGAGACATATTTGCCCTTTCGGTGTGGGGGGGAGAAGGCAGCAGTGAACCTGTCCACTAGGATGATGGCTATGTCTGTGTGTTTTGTATTTTGTGTGACATCTTGGATTACCTCTGAGCATATCTGGGTAGTACCACCCAGGTTCCTAACATAACTACAGACAGCCTTGTGATTATCCTCAGTGGCTTGTGGAATCTTCTCTCAAAGATGGCCTTAGACAATCGTATGGGTGCCTGTAGTTGTCTTCCAATACTCATCAGTGGTGCCTTCACATTTTGGGAGGTTGTTGTATCATGTAGTGGCGTCATCCTTCTATTGTATAGTGTGTTTATGGCTGGTGTCCGCACCCAGGACATCTGCCTTTGGAGAATTGGGTCATGCTTTCATATGTGGTGTCATGATCCATGCATTCCTGAATGTGTCCATAGAATGCCTTTATACAGGTATCTGCAGTCTGGTCCATATTTTCAACAGGCCTGGGGCCTTTGAAGGTTTCCACATCATTTATGAGGGGTGTGAACTTGCTTGACATGAGCTGTTGACAGACGTGCCGCCCCCCAGACAGAGCAAGGTGAGGGTCACATTTAGCTACCTGTTGGGTGATAGAATGTGCCACATAACACAGGCACACAGGTCACTCCACAGCAAGTACAACTATGAGGCAGTCATTGTCCATGCTGGTGCAAACAACCTGAGACGTACCTCCCTGGACCACATGGAAAGAGACACAGAGGAGCTCTTACAGCACCCTCTCAAACTCAGGACTCCCACACAGCCTTCATGCTGACACAGGAGAGTATAGATTTCTCTGCAAACACCATCATACTGGGTGACATCAGCTACCCAAACATAGACTGTGAACATTACACAAGCCACAATACCCAAGCTCTAGGGTTCCCATAGATCAGACATTCTTTAGCTATGGAACAGGTAACCAACCTTCCCACAAGAGGGGCAGATATACAAGACCTGATCATCACAAACATGAGTACAAAATGCTCACCACTGGGAGTATATCCCTCATTGTTGCAATCAAACCATATACTAATCACACTGGAGTACTGGATCCCCCACATATGCAAACCTCAAACACATCGATGTGTGTGTGGGAAATGCCCCTATTAGCAACTGTGACGGTACAGTACAGGATGCAGATCCCCCTTTTGAAACACTGATGATGTCAGGACTCTATAACTATATTACCTGTATTAAAGTCCTCCGGTAATTCGCATAGCGCACTCTGCTAATGTGTTTTTCTCCAGTGTCATAACATAGTTAGGTAGGGGTTTGAATCCTGCAAAGGGAATGTATGTGTGTCAGTATGAGTGGGGTTTATGTGTGTGCAATATGCTGGGAGGGATAAGTGCCTTTTGCCAACTGGGAGAACACACTACAGGGTGCACATCCCTCCTCCTACACACAGATGATGTCAGCACCCTCTAAGTACAGCATTAGAAAGGATTTTCCCAACTACTGCAAATAGCACTCTCTGCTAATGTGTCTGTTTCTACTGTCATAACACAGTTAGGTATGGGCTTGAATCTTGCAAATGGAAAGTATGTGTTTTACTGTGGGTGGGGTTAGTGTGTGTGCACAATGATGGGGGTGGGATGTGGCTTTTGCCACATGGGGCTATGCACTGGAGGGTGCTCATTACCCTTAACAAGCAGTGATGTTGACAGCACCCTATACAAACAAAACTACAAAAGAGAAGGTGGTGGTACCAATAACACATGTAAGGTAACACTTCTTCAAGTAATGTCCACAAAACGAAGTAGGATAATCAAACAATTCTTTTATTCTATACAAACAACATGACAACAGACAACTGCCAGTACTCAGTATAGTGTTACATGCTACTGTAACACGCACATGTACCAGAATATACCTAGATAGTGTTTTGAAGCCTGAATGTGGCAAGTGTGTGGATGTGGGATGTGTCTGTGTGTGCATTTCCGTATGGGAAACATGTTTGATGTGGCAATGAGGGTACCACAGTACCAGATGCACATTACATCTTTGAACTGATGAGGTTGCCTGCACCCTGTGAGTACAAGTAGAGAAGAGAAAGTCAGTAGTAAACAACATAGTGCACTTCTCAAATGTGTACCTGTCATGTATCGACAGCTACTCATGTAGGGTAATAAATAATGGGAATGGCAGGTGAGCGTGTGCATGTGTGTGGGTAGCAGGGTGTGTATAAATGCATGTGTGACAGAACAGATACATATAGCTGAATCTACATAACAGCACATGATGCGCACTCCCATGGTCAATGTTAGCATGTGATGGTGTGCAGCTGATACACTTTGGTAAGTAGTATGGGTGCAGATAACAATTGAGGACATTCATACAGTTACTGCAGCAGGACTGCTGGGATATACACACAATCATACTGGAACAGTGAACAGTTACAAACATGTTACTACTTATACACATCTATGTAGTCACCCTGTGCATCAGCAACGTGTTTACCTTTTCCTGCACCAATGTTGTAGTATGCAGGAGGTGGCACAATGTCATCATATGCACAGGGTGTGGGTTAGGTATGCCCAAGCCAGCCACTGATGACACCAATTGATATGTGTGTGTATGTGTGTTTGTGAGGGGCAGCAGTACAGGGTGGACCAGTGTTGGTGCAGTGTGTGTGTGTGTATGTGTTTGCACTAGGTGTTAGGTTTCTGCATGTGTGTAAGCACGCACACAGTCCCACATAATGGCTGCCATGTACAGGGTTTTGTGGACAGCCACAGACTGCACCTGTCAGGTCATCCAGATCAGTGTCTGTGGGCACGGACATGGTACCTGTGCCTGGCAGGGGTGCTACGGGCCATATCCGGTACTAACCCAGACTGGGTACTGTCGTCAGAAGCAGGGGTGTGTTGACTGGACACAGTTCCCTGTTGGGACTGCCCAGAGCCACGTGCACATGGTCTCCTGGGGCGTCCTGATGACAGCACAGACCCAGCATTGCTGGGGCTGGTGCTGGCACTTGAGGTGCGTGAGTGGGCCTGTTGTCGTCCCCGGCCACTGCCAGCTGGTGCTGTTGCTGGCATACGGCCACGTCGACGTCGCAAACACACACCATCGCCCTGGCCCATGGACATCTGGTTGTGGAGCAGCTGTTCTATGCCCCCACAACGTCTGTCAACGACATCTGTGAAGTTACGGATAGCATTCGCAACGTCACGCATGCCGTCTGTCATGGCTGTGCGACATGCTCTCAGCTCCCTCAGACCCTGTCTGGTGTACCTTTCCATACGTGCCTGTGCCTGCATGACAGTTCGAAACATAGTGGAGGTTGACATACCTCCTTGGGCACATCGGCCAGAGGCAGTACGGCCACGAATGCCCCCACGAGAACCCATGGGTGACTGTCTGCGTGTGACCATTGGAGGACCCTGCTCATGGCTGCCTTGTGGGGATGCATGTACCACAGGTACCACATTACCCTGATCTATGCCCTCTGCAGACTGTCCATCACCTAGGGACAATGGTGACAAAGGATGTAACGGCAGGATGACTGTGTGCATTGACGGGGTTGACAGCTGTGTACTGTCAATTGGCTGACCAATGATGGACTCAGACACACCTTCCTGCACCATTACAGACATTTCATCATCATCAGTACCTGGGGCATAAGATTCAGGTTCCCTGCTGCAGGTCACCAGAGCAGCACCAGAACCTACGGGAGGAAAACAGGGAACACAGATTACAGTCCCAACACATATTTGACAGAGATGCACTTCAATACTAATGCACACATTCAGAAATGGACACATGCACTCATGGACACTAACACACATGCACACATGGGCACAGGCACACTCGCACACATGCACACCCCACAGTAAACACACACATCAGTACCGTGTTACACTACTCTTAATTTAGTACAACTGGGTATTACAGTTATTATTAACACACTCACCAGCATGTCTACTACAGCGTTACACTACTCTTACTAGTATTATAAATTGCTTTTCAGGTAATGTTAAAAACACTCACCAGCATGTATGGCTTGCCTCGTTGCTAGATGGGAGGGACCTGGAAGTGTGAAGAGAGTAATGTCAATGGGCACAAGTGTGCCATTTGTTTTGCACATGATACAGTACAGTAGTACACTAGTTCCCTTATACACATCAGCTGCTCATAATGTCTGTATCACACATGCACAATTACATATCATGATGACATATACATACCACATGCACACCTTATGCGTGCATGACATAACAGTGTACAGAACAGTCATATGTACATACCAGGAGTTAACTCTAATCTCACCCTTACCTCTCTTCAAACGACAACTCAAACTGTACTTCCAAAACCACTGGCTTTGTTCTTGTTGGACTCCAGGCTAACGTCCCTCTCCCCACTCTCTCTTTACCTTTAACCCCTCATTGTGCATAAAAACTAGCTTCTACCCTGTTTCTTTCACCTTGATGTCCTTCTATGCTCTGACCTACTTCTCCCATCCCTCCCACCTCCTCTTGACTGTCTTCCTTCTTTTCCTCACTTCCCTTCTTGACTCCTGCCTCTTCCCTATTATTTTATCTTTCATACTCCTTCTACTTCTCTACCTTTCTGTGCCCTAAGTATTATCTATATGGCTTTTGCCTTATTGCATAACCGTTATGCTTTAGGTAGAATTGCTTTGAAACCGACAGTACATTGTGTATGACTCTAAACTGTTTGAGTTCCTTAAATGTATGTTGATTTAATTAACAGGCTGGTGCATATTTCTATTATGTTGGCTGTCTGTATTAACGACTTGTCTGTCTGCCTTTATTATGTTATGTGTGGAGCTTTTCTCCCCAGGCCTCTACTGAAAGTGGACATATATCCAGCTAGACTATCTTGGTCAACAAATGTAAAAGTAATAACAATAAATAAATATGGCATCTTACCTGCACGCTCGGTGTCTTGCTGCTGTGTGGATCCAACCTCCATCATGATGCATGACTGTTGCTGTTGTTGTTCTGGGGCTGGATCCACAACACTTAGCAGTAGCCCCTCCTGTCTGGTGAGGGGGGGATGTGTGGCCACCCCACCTGTGGCAACCTGTTGCCTGCGGATATCTGCAGCACGCTGGCGGACATTTCTAATCAAATCACTGCAGTGATGTCTCACCTGCTCATATGTCCTATCATGCATGCCAACATCATTTATCCTGCTAACTAGGTTTTGCCACAGTGCAGACCTCTCCTGCTGATTCTGGGTGGTGCGTGAGAACAGGATGGCATAGTCACGCACCAGGCTCTGGTGAATCACATCATCCTCTGCAGCAGAATATGCTGGGTTCCTTTTTGGAGCCCTGTTAATCTGGAAAGGTACACAAACAGGTTATCAGCATAGTATCTCAGCAATACATGGTACACATTCTATACATGGAGTATTAAATTGTACTTATTACTGCTTGGTTGTAACTTGATTACAGTGTAGCTATCATTCTAAGTCATTTGGACTAAGCACTTGGCCTTCAGACCAGTTGTTTTACATTAGGGAGGTTTGTGGCAAGCACTGTGGTGGCAGGACACATATCTTTCATCCATTGAAGTTGGGAACTGCTGATTGAGGGCCCAGTGTACAAGTGTATTAGTTCTGGTATAGGCAGTTGGCCTTCAGGCCAGTTATTTAACATTAACAAGGTTTGTGGTCTGCACTCGTGTGACAATAGGCTGTACTCTGCCATTCATAGCTGGGGACATCTGGTTTCAGGTTTATAGTGCCTGCATATCTGAGCTGTATCTTACTGACATTGCTACACTTTGTTTGCTGTAGCAAACACTACATCCAGGCCTCCTGGATCTACCTTTGTTTATATGCTTGTTATTTGTTAGCTTGTTATTTCACTGGTATGCTACTTCCACATAATACACAGCTTCTCAACACGTCTGTGACTCACTACTGATATCTGCATTGCTTACTGTACGTACTTCCATGTTACACATGACAGCAAGTGACTGCTTGTCATTGTTGCATTTACTTAATTGTGACACATTGCACTTAGGTTACCTGGCACTTGCTCACTGACGCTTTTATATCAGTCAGCAGTTGTAGGTAATATCAGTACACCCTCACTTCCCACTGGACCTTGTTTTCAATTATTACGGAATTCACAATAGTATTCTAGCATGTCCAGAGGTCAGTTGTCAGTTCCCTCCCCAGTCCAGCTGGTGAGTATGGTACTCCAGAGACAATGTTAGAACAGCTGCATGTACACAGACAACCCCCTCCTCCTAACAACAAATTCAAACTCATGTGAGTGATGCAACCATATACCAAACTGGAGGCTAGGCTCTGTCTACTCAATACCGCCATAACCAGTCAGGTGGCGAGGGAAACCACACTCACTACACTTCCAGTCTCACATAGACCTACCACCATGACAGCAGAACTAACACATGATCACACATGAACATACTTGTAGGCTCGGACTACAGGTCTGCCTACGCAGCAGAGACCTCCTAAGCAGACACTCAGGCAACCACTAGCATGGAAACGAACACGTGCAACACATATCACACAAAGCCAATGTGCTGAACACTCACAGCCATTAACAGTAAACAACACACCTCATACACCTGTACTAGGTGCCTCTATCATCAGGCACACTAACATCATGTTCACCAGGCTTAACAAGGTGAGGGTAACGGTGTGCAGCCTGTCGGGCACTATGACCTGCCACATAACACAAACACTCAGGTAACCCCAAGCAAGTACAGGTATGACTCAGTCAATGTCCATGCTGGTGTGAATGACCTGACACATACCTCCCTGGACTACATGACATGAGACAGTACAGAGCTCTCTGAGCACGTAGCCCAAGACAGTTTGACCCTGACCTTGAGTAGCACCCTACCCTCACCAAGAACAATGCCACAATATCAAGGCACGATGATCCCTTCCATCAATTGACTGACATACTGGTGTCATTCACAGGTGTGCCAATGCCTGCCATCTTGGGGTGGTATGCTTTGCTAGGGACAGCTTGCACCTGTCACCCCTGTCCTATTGGAATTTGGCGGAGCCTCTTGCTACACCCATAGTGCCTGTATTAGGCAAGGCTCATAAGGCAAACCCACATCCATTTGTATCACAAAGGATGAGGAAGTAAGAGTGATGCTACTCAACACCGGAAGTCTAAATCTCAGGATGCATGCACTCAAAACCCTACTTAGCATTCTGGACATCGATATCTGTGCAGTAACATAAACCTGTTTTAGGTTTCACAGGAGCACACCAGTACTACCAAGTTATAGCTGTTACCATTCTTGTCGGCCCCAACACTTGAACAAGGGAGGGGGGGTATCAGCATTCAATGCAGATTCCCACGCCTCCACATTGGTGGCAAAGTACAACATAGGTGTTAGGCCATTGAGTACAGAAGACGTAGTTGGGGACCTGGGGAAGAAACATGGTAGTGGTCTGTCATTTGTCAACCACATGGCCAACGTGGATTGAAAGACATGTTATATAGCCCAGCTAATCATGAGGGATTCACATGTATGGCAGGGGAGGTCATTGTGCCTCTTTACTCATCCATCATCAGGCCTATAATTGCGTACAATGCACCTTTTGGGATGTACCTAACCAGACACCTACAGCAACTGGTACAGGACAACAGTACCTCATCAAGAGGATGCAATGGCTCAAACAGATGTCATATGCTGCCCAGGTAAAGGAAATCCAGCTGGACTCAGTGGCATACTGCCTGTTCAGAGGCAATCTGTGCGTGCCATATACAGCCATGTCCTACCCAGCAGTAGTGAACATGCTGCACCTCAGGCAATCAGAGTCCCATACAGCCACATGCTCAGGAGACCTGGACCTCAGCACTGACATACATGGACATGCTGGAGGGGCATATTCCTAACCAAGAGGCTCCCTTCACTCTGTAATGAGCTCACACTACAGGTTAGGCAGAGTCCCTCATTGACTCTCTTCCATAGGAATCTGGATTAGTGGATGGAGATCATAGTTGTACCCCAGGTATCACTTCTATGTCACTGTTAGACAGAGGCACAGTATACTAATGTCGGACAAGGGCATAGCAGCATAACTTGTAATTGGGTGGCGAAAGACAAACACATTCTACTAGGCTTACCAATGCCCTAGGGCAAATAGCCTAGTATGAACCTATGAACATGAGTGTACTGCTATAGTACTTCTGCCATATGTTGCATGTGTATGTGTTGTGGGGGTTGCACAGGTAATGGCCAGATATTTCTGCACAGGCGACACGTCTGACACACTCTGGGTTTTCATCCCTACATACTGGATGTGTGTTGCCATCCAACCCTGTGATGTGGACACACATTACTCAGCCTGGATATACATATCCGAACAACACCACAAGCACAGTACACTACCTTGCTATGTATGCATGTAATTACACAGTTATTCACTAGTTATGACAGTGATGCTATCCATGCAACCCATTGGGCCAGTGGAAGCCACAACACACACCGCCGGCCCCTTTGCATATGCTTACCACAGACATCCCACATACTGCATGCACTGTGCACACACATATCTAACCCAGAACAACTGCACACCACTTATTAATCCTGTCCAGTGGACTACAGATACAGGCATATTGTATAACAATAGTAGGAGGCTACTGCAGCACAGGGCAGATTCACATGATGGCAAGGCATCTGTGGTCAGCAGTGTTAAGATGCTTCACATTCACCAAATGCACAGATATTGGCAACATTGTTGCAGACAGTTTAGGTGCAGGTACCCCCCCATTCTCCTACACATGTGGTATTAGTTATCCCAGATGACTGTAACCTCCCTATCCTCTCACATGTCCAGGTGAGAGCCACCCTCATCATTGCAGAACACATAGCATCACTGTTACGAAATGATATCCCTGGATGTGTGCTACATTCACCCCTGGAGGGCATAGCACCACATGACAGACTGATTTTAATCCCTGGCCATACTACGGGATATGTACCTGAACAGTGCCATACATACACAGTGGTCCCATACCAATGAGGAGTAACCTCTACTGACCCTAGTAACTACTGCATCATATGCACAACTGGCCTTGTGTTCTAAGCTATGGAAGTTTTAAGTATGGGCAACATGTATAGCAATATTACATATGTATATATTTCAGGACTATGTACACACAACCTATCTTATGGACATACCTATAGATAGTGAACTATGATACATTTGGAGGTGTCACAGTAAACACAGTATTAACCTGCTACTTTGCATTACCTGTGTTTGTGGCAGCTGTTGCTGTATCAGTGATGCTGCTTGCTGCTTGCAGTTTTCTGCTGCTGCTGCTGGTTTTGCTGCTGTCAGTCTGTTTATTTTCGTATTTCTGTTTCTCTCTCTCTCTCTCTTTCTCAGGTTTGTGCAATGATTGTATTGCATGTGTGGAGTGTGGGTACTGAACGCTTTTGTAGGTATCTGCATAGGCCCATGTGATGGCCTCTGCACCAATTGTAAGGCAGCATTGGCTAATTGCATACAGCCAGTTGTGTACTGATTGCATGTCTCACTGTGATTTCAGGACAGTGCTATAAAAAGGTATGTGAGATAGGAGTTGCCCTTTCAGATTGTAAGGGCGTGGACCATGCTGGTATGCTGTTGGAAAATGTTCTGTGAGTGTGAAGGTTAGTACATCTCTCATGCTTCATGCTGTGTTGTGAATTCAGGTTGCTGCATTTCTCCCACCAGTTCCCTGTAGTGAGTGTGTATGCATACTGACACCCACAACTATATTTATTATGTATTGCTATATATACATATGTGTACATATACATACTGTCATATATGTACATTAGCTGACAATATTGGGTACAAGCTAACAATTTTCAGGGCTGTTTCTGTTAACACACACTAGTATGGGAATCCAGTAATTGGAACAGTGAAGGTCTGTCTGACATGCTTAGGGTAGTACACATGCTATATTGCCTTTATCTTCATTCCTACTATTACATGTTCCACTTATTTAGCACTATATTCCTGTATGAGAGTCATGTCTTGCTGGTAGGTCATACAGACTAGTGTTACAATGGTCTTGTGGTAGGGCCTACTAGTATGCTTGTATTTTGCTTTCAAATTGAGTACAGGGTCTATCAATCAAAGTACTGGAGGCACCTTCCAGCAGTTAAGGGGTTAGTAGGTCTCACAGGAGTCAGGCTGTGTTGCAGATTCTGGCTGCTGCATTTATCTTCACTGTCTCCTGTAGTGAGTGTGTATGGATACTGACACCTACGACTATATTTCATATGTATTACTATATATTTATATATATGTATGTGTACATTTACATACCTTCTTATGTGTACATTACCTTACATTATTATGTACAAGCGAACAATTAGTAGGGCTGTTTCTGTTAACATTGAACTAGTGTGGGAATCCAGTAATTCGGCCATTAAAACTCTACCTGAAATGCATTGGGAAGTACACCTCCTATATTGCCTTTATATTGATTCCTACTATTACATGTTATATTTATTTTAGAACAATGATCTCATGTGGTAGTCATGGCTTAGTGGTAGGTCATACAGACTAATGTTACCAAGGTCCTGGGTTTGAGACTGGCAGTGGGAGTTTATTTTTCTTTCCAAACCTTCAAAATGAGTACAGGACCTGTCAATCAAAGTGCTGAAGCCACCTTTAAGCAGTTAAAAAGGTTAGTGGGTCTCAGAGGGGTCAGGCTGTGTTGCAGATTCTGGCTGCTGCATTTATCTTCACTGTCTCCTGTAGTGAGTGTGTATGGATACTGACACCTACGACTATATTTCATATGTATTACTATATATTTATATATATGTATGTGTACATTTACATATCTTCTTATGTGTACATTACCTTACATTATTATGCACAAGCGAACAATTAGTAGGGCTGTTTCTGTTAACACTGAACTAGTGTGGGAATCCAGTAATTCGGCCATTAAAACTCTACCTGAAATGTATTGGGTAGTACACCTCCTATATTGCCTTTCTATTGATTCCTACTATTACATGTTATATTTATTTTAGCACTATGTTCTTGTATGGCAGTCATGGCTTAGTGGTAGGTCATGCAGACTAATGTTACCTGGGTTCGAGACTGGCAGTAGGAATTTATTTTTCTTTCCAGACTTTCAAAATGAGTACAGGACCTGTCAATCAAAGTGCCATAAAGGCACTTTTAAGCACTTAAAACCAGGTCTGCGCTCGTTTGCGCGGAGCTCACGCATGCACAATGACGGTGAGCTCCGCTAACACAAGCGCACACCCGCGCTATTTTCTTTGAAAGAAAAGAAAAGGGGTGACAGGAAAGTGGTGAAAAAGGGGTCACAAAGAGGGTAAGACAGTAGGGAAACAAGTGTGGGATTTGCAGGAGGGATGTAGGTAAGGCCCATAGATGCCCATGTCTTTAGCAGCAACAGCTGTGCATTTCCATGTATTTTGGTGAGACATTTGAAACCTTCCACCCCTGAGAGAGGTGTCAGGACAACATTAATGTTTGTTGTAGAGCCAATTGTAATTAACAGTTTCAATGTCAAGAGGACATGTGTGCGACATGGACAGCTATGTATGGGGCGTAATTTTTTTGAGGGTACAGAGTGCCCATTTTTTTTTTTTCAGGTGAGAGTGGTATGTCAGATGAAGGAAGTCGGTATAGCTGGGGAGGTAGGTTGGGTAGGTTAATAGACAAGACAGACAAGACGCATACAGGGGCAGTGTATGACACACGTGGGGGGGTTACACAATTGACGGGGACGGAGATTGGGATATCCAAGACGCATGAGCCCACAGATGGCAACAGTGGAACTGATATCCCCACCCATAGGCAGTTGCCACTGTTCCTTCACAGCCCAGGACAGGGCTGTGCTGGGGGATGTGTAGGCGGGGCAACGGCCAGGGCCGTTAGCTGTGCCACACGAGCCTTGAGCTGGCGTAGGGGCCCAAGAATGGAGTCTTGGATCTCCCTTCGCACCACAGACCGGACACCTTGGAGGGTGAGTGGACGAACTCCTCCGGCCACGCTTGCAGAGGGGGGACGGGCCCCATCCCCTGCAGCACTTCCACCCAAAGGTGGCACAGGGCCACTGGAGGAGGGTCCGGCCTGGGCACTAGTGCCAGGTGCAGTCGCCAGCTGAGGTGGGTGAGGTGGGTCCGCTGGGACCTGCCTTCCCAAGCGTTCTAGGTTTCTGAGTAGTTATGTTAGTTTGGGTTAGTGGCATATTATTCCATTCAGATTAGTTGTGACAGCATGCATTGGTATTCCCATTAAACAAACACCCAGATATTAACACCATTGAACAAGGGGCATATCAATATCACATGCATTATTTGAATGGAAATACACAATCAAACAACATGCAGGGTTGATTAATGGCAACAGGCCATCAGATTTGCAGGTATGAACAGGGCACATGCACAAACAGACATGCATATATTTTTGAAACGGACAAATGTCCATGGTTAATGAAATGTTCACATACCAATATTTATTGGGTGTTGTTATATGGAATTATAGGGTTGGGTGGAGATAGAAAGTGATGACACATTCATAAGTTACACATTGATATACATTTGTAATCAGTACACAATTAAGTTGAGGCTGATGTTTCAAAATGATTTTTATTTGACTGTCATGCTACACCTGTTACAAATACATCACTATCCTACTTATTTTTAATTTGATCAGATACATCATCCTGCTACACTTTGATGACAGGACAGGGGACAACTATGGCTGTTTAGTCTGTCAGATAATCATTCATTCTATCTGCAAATTGTTTACTGTTATCACCATATACAGATTTTGGCCTAGACATTCCAGATTCAGACACACTGAAATCAGTTTGGGATGTTAATTTGTACTTCCCACATGCATTTAGTTCTGTGGAAACACACTGGGGCTAATATATTCAGGGGTTATTACTACTTTATTTATTCATACATGACCCTTTCTGTCACTCTCACACATCCTGCAACTTCACAGTTCAGGTTGGTACTTCTAGGCTTTGTTCACATATTAGACCTGTGGTGATTCAAACACTTTCCAACAGCCTCACTTCTGTCATGATTCAGCATTTCAACAGGGGATAAATCACACATGTGACTACCTCAGATTCTGAAGCTGTACTCTGGAGACTACTGCAGGTTATACTACATTTAATTAATGGTGGGACATCTGTATTACAGCACTATTTATTTCTATAAATTATTTTTCCAGTCACACTTGCATACTGATGAACTTGTTGCAGCCATACCTGCAAACTTTCAATTCCTGCTTGCACATTAGATTACTTTTAATCAATACACTGCAGTGTTCTGATACATGCTACACTATAATATTTATTTACAAGTACTAGATGGGGTTACTAACCTGCATGGTGGCGCAGCCGCGCCAGCCTACAGTCATGCGTCTCATGGTTCGCAGAGCGGACACCTGCAGCTGTAATACGAAAGAAGTAATATTGGACTACACATCTCCATGGTATCAGCCAGTTGAAATCCTTACATACATAAGTAAAATGTAACTTACTCAGTAGTGGGGTGTTGGGCATATCCCGGGCCTCCTGGATCCATTCGGTCAACTGGTCTTGCTTACGTCACTTCAGGTCCGCATGGTGGTGACGGACCTGCTCACCAGTGCGTGGAATGCCAGTAGCACTGGTCAGATCACGAGCCAACTGGTCCCATGCCTCCGCCCTGTACACTCCCCATGAGACCTGGCCCTGCATGAGTTGGGCCTCGTGATGATGGACAAGGAGCCAGACCATGTATCTGGACTCCTCAACTCCCCAACGCTGTGCTCAAAAGCAATGTCCCTCAACTACTCCACTCATTCTGACTGCAGGTCTGTTCTACAATCGGTTCTGGTGTGTATTCCCGCCTATGGGGCTTATATATGCCGCTTTTCCCGCACATTTCTCTGATTGGCTGTTTTGGAATTGTATCTACTTCACTGAAAATGCTTTATCATGCTCCATTCTGGATTTTATCCCATATATATGCTATTTCTGCAATTCTAGGTATTGCTGTCATGGCTTAGTGGTTTAGTACCTTGACTCTAGTGCATGGTATCCTGGGTTCGAATCTAACCACTGATTTTTAATTTTCCTGACAGAAATGAGTTGAGGACCTGTCAATCAAACATGCCATGAGCACTTTTAAGCACTTAAAAGCAGGTCTGCGCTCGTTTGCGCGGAGCTAACGCATGCGCACTGCCAGTTAGCTTGTGGGAGCGGCGCTCAAACGGTGTGCGCTGGGATAAACCTTAATTGGCTATTGACACACATGTTAAGCTAAGCACAGCTAGTTGCAAACAGTTTCAGCCTGTTAAACCGGTGCTTAGCAACGGGCATACAGTTTGCAGCTTTTTAAACACTACGCAGCTACGGGCACTCTGTCTCACAGCAGCTTAGCTATCAGTACATTTCTAATTATTTTTATTATTGTGTTACTTCAATATATATGCTCCATTTCATTCCATTTTACAAAAGGGTATACTTTTACATTTGGACAATACTGTCAGGGGCTTTTTTAGTGCTTATTTACAAAAAAAGGTTGTTGTGTGGGCTCGAACCCTGCCTGCCTACTCTTAAGCCGGCAACTCTACCGCTAAGCTATTTCTTCTTGGCTTACTTTGCATATTTAGTTCTCATATCCTTTTCCACTGATTGCTAACTGCAGTTGCGTTAGTAGCACACCGACACACGAAGCACACAGTAGCACACATTTACGGGGTTAAAAATAAAACAGTTTTTATTTTCATTTTATAGCCTCTGTTCACTTTGTACACTGATGGTCTGTGGGGGAATGTGTTGTGTAGTGTGTTTGTTTACATTTCCATGGCCTCTCTCGTGGCTGTTTACTTTCAGCCATTCTACACTTACGGGGGCGTGTCCGCATGCAGGGCTTAGCCTACGGACACGCCCCCTACTCTCTTACACGGACCATGTAAGAGTTACAGTGTGATTCAGCATGCCTCATGCACCTCATGCATATGCATGACATGCTGACATCACACCATTTAACTGCAGCCTCCGTGTAAGAGTTATAACTCTTACACGGAGGCTTCCTGAATCTGGCTACTATTCATGAATTAAGTACAAAGTAGTAAAGTCAGATATTGTGTAGGTGCATCATGTGGAGAGACAAGGTTTGGCTTAATTGTTTGGGGTGGCTATGCTGTTTTATAAAATATGTGTGTCGCTGTCTATAGGCTTCTGCTCAGTTGTGGAACTCATAATCATAAGGGAAGGCTGGGGAAGCAGTTAGTGCAGTCTTTTTAAATTAAATTACTACTTTTTTAAAGAATTCTAGTTTCATGTGGCTTATTAGCTATTTTTTTATACAATATTTATAGTGTTTTCCTTTTGTGGGTAGTGATAGTATGTTTATAATTAGTTTTTTGAGTGATTGTGAAATCAGAGTTGTCACTTCACCTCTTGTGATGTAAGTGATAGTGATTATGGCCATGCTTTATTGCACAGATACTGGGTAAGTTTCCCTGCTGGCTCAATTGAAACAACAGTCTGCTGCACACGACAACATGGCTGTAGTGAGACATTATTTTATTTATTATTATTTATTTAACATTTGTTGACCAGGAATGTCTGACTAGGTTCCACAGAGCCTGTTTTCAGTGGAGGCCCAGGGAGAAATGCTCCAGATGCATGTCTTTGGAATGTGGTAGGAAACCGGAGTACCCGGAGGAAACCCACGCGAACACAGGGAGAACATGCAAACTCCACACAGAAGGCACCCCAGCCAAGAATCGAACCGGAGAACCTCTTGCTGTGAGGTGACAATGTTAACCACTGCACCACTGTGCCTCCCTATTCTGGTACATGTTTACAAGCCTACTGAATGATGCTACAGGTTAGTGCATGTATTTATCTATGACATCATTTAAATTCTCTTTCATTGTTTATGTCAAATATTGAATTTGGAGTATATGTTGTAGGAAGAGGTAAGTATGAATGATGCATTCAGTATATAGTTGCACCATGTTTTGTGCATGACTAGCACCACATTGGAGCCTTTACAAGTCCAAAATCAGGTATAACTTTTAAGTATTACCCTAATTCACATTAGTAAGAGAATAACCTGACTGGCAACTAACTGTGACTTTCTCGTTATCCAGCCTGGTGATGGGCACGGCTGTGTGTCTCATCGTGGAGTCTCATATGACTAATATGTTGCGTTTATGGTAAACCCTTAGTGGTTGTGAGGTATGGGTGTGTGGACTATGTGTGGTATGTGGTGTTAAGGGCTGTGGAGATCGCATGTATTTTTGCCATGGAGGTCTCCTTTGTTTGGGTATGTTTATGTGGAGGACCTCCGCATATGTAGGTGTGTGTTGTGTAGGTGCAGGTGGTGTTTGAAGTGTAGTAATTGTGTTAAGAACCTTTTCAGTGCCAGATATACTGGCTTGAGGTGGAGATAGCTTGGACTGTACATTCCTAATGTAAATGTATCTCTCACAAATTGTTTTCCTAGCTGGTAGTAGTAGATGGTTGTCCGTATATGTGAGGCAGTTGCTACACTGTCTCAGGATGCCCATATCAACCAGACTGGCAGTAGAAACTGTAGGAAATTGTCCATCCATATTTGGCAGAATCTGAGGAAGAAAGGCCAGGGAGAGCTAAGGGGTGGGCCTAAAGCCCAAGTGCTTAAACCAAAACTAAGAGCTTAGAATAACACTTACGAATAATTTAGACAGGCTATAAACAAGCAGTAATAAATGCAACAGAAAATATGCAGTTGAACACTTTAGAGAACAGGCAGCAAGTAGCAGGAAAAAAGCAAAGCAAGATGAAGTAACAGAATAGTGGGAAGAAACACAAATTAGAAAAATATAAGCAGCTGAATAAAGTGGTTTTTTTTTTTTGAGAGTTTTTGGATCAGTAGGAGATTCCAAGTTTTTGTTGATTTTTTTAATGCATTATTTGTATGTACATGAGAACTGTAAGATTATAGGTTCATAGGTAAGGTAAGTACTAGGATAGTTTCTCTTGCTGGCCATTTTATCTAGCTAATTTCCACTTTTGTGTTTGAAATAACCTATCCCAATAGGTTATTAATTGGCATTACCTGTCCCAAGGTTGATAATTTAAATATTACTCCTAAAGAGAATAACTGGGATCACACCATAGATAGGGATAGGGACCACAGATAGGGAATATTGAGGCAATGTTACAACTGCCTTATGTACACAGACCACCCTGTCCTCCTCCCAATAAGCTGAAACATATGTGAGAGATGCAACTATATAGCCAAACTGGAGGCTGAGCTCTCTCAACCCAGTACTGGCACAGCCGGTCAGGAGGAAAAGGTAACCACACACACCACAAATCCAGTCTCACATAGTCCCATTGCATCAGCAAACCAAACACACAAAAATATACTCGGAGGCTCTAAACAAAAATCTGCCTAAGCCGCAGAGACCTCCAAAGCAGACATCCAAGCAACCCCACCATGCAACAATACCCATGTAACACATAACTCACAAAGTCAGTGGCCACATAGTCACAGCCCTTAAGGCTAAACAACACACCGGATACACTTGTAATAGGTGACTCTATTGTCAGACACACTGACGTCCCAAGGAGAAGGTCACTGTAAGCTGCCTGTCTGGTGCCAGGATCCGCCACATAACACATGCACTCAGGTCACTCCAAAGCAAGTACAAATATGACTCTGTCAATGTCCATGCTGGTGTGAATGACCTGAGACGTACCTCCCTGGACTACATGAAAAGAGACATAGAGGAGCTCTCTGATCATGTAGCCCAGGCCGGTATGACCCTGATCTTGAGTAGCATCTTGCCCTCACCAAGAATGATGCCACAGTATAACGACAAAATGATCAATTTTAACAATTGGCTAAAGTATAGGTGTCATTCAAAGGGGATCCAGTATCTGTCAGCCTGGGATGACATGCTCGACAAGCCAC
Source organism: Protopterus annectens (assembly GCF_019279795.1). Classification (NCBI taxonomy): domain Eukaryota; kingdom Metazoa; phylum Chordata; order Ceratodontiformes; family Protopteridae; genus Protopterus; species Protopterus annectens. Next base: position 503,697,083 of record NC_056730.1, on the reverse strand, counting down.
GTTGCTTCACAAGGGACGGCTTGCACCTGTCAGCCCTGGGTTTTCGAATATTGACAAAGGCTCTTGCCTCCTCCATAGTACCTTTTTTAGGCAAGGCTCAAAAGACAAACCCACCTCCATAGAAAACACAAAGAAAAAACTAAGGGTAATGTTGCTCAACGCCAGAAAAAACTAAGGGTAATGTTGCTCGATGCCAGAAGTCTAAACCTCAAGATGCACGCACTCGAGACTCTCCTCAGTATGGAGAATATCGATATCTGTGAAATAACAGAAACCTGGTTTAAGGCTCCCGAAAGCACCCCAGCACTGCCAGGTTATACTTCATACCATACTTTTCGGCCACAAAACTCGGACAGAACCACAAAAGGAGGGGGAGTATCCATATACATCAAAGATACCCACACCTCCAGGTTAGTGGCACTGCACGAAGCATCGGAGACCATCCATGTACAAGAGAGAAGGCTATGTCTAGTGCCTGGCACAGTGATCTGTAATAACATAGACAGGAAAATTATGTAGTCAAAATTGTCATTCTGTACTCATGACACTGACAGTAGTGTGCTTACTGCCTGACTTGACAAGTTTAGTTAGTACAACTGCAAACTGGATGCTGCAATCCGTATTTGATTGAAGGGTGTAAACCCCCTTACGTGGTGTTTTCTGCGAACGACACGTCTCTTTTGCTGTTTTAAAAAGACCGAAGTCACATTAGTAATGTGAAAAATATGAATAACTGTGTTTGGCTGAGTAGTGTCTGCTGCCAATTAACAGCTCGATATATGACCAGTGGAGCAGTAAGATTTGAAATATGCACAAAGAAAGGCAGGGAGGGCCTCAAAGTAAATTTACTAATATGAATAAAAGACTAAAGGATTGCTAAATAGTTTCAGCTGAATTAGAGAAGATCATATTAAGATCCCAAATGCCTCAGTTATATGCATTATGCAGGTGATACATACATGCACAAAATAATTAGTAGCCCCCCCAAAAAAAAAAATTTCACTGCATGGAGTATAGAAAACAGTGAGTTTTCAATACATAATTTTACTGTGCCAGCATCATAGACACAGGTTTGCTATCTACTGTTTTAGAGTCCTTCAAAATGTGTGGAGATGATGAAAACATCATGTAAAATACAAAAACATGTCACTAGGCTAATGTCCCTCAAAGAGATTGTAAAACAAACATAAGTGAACATAATAATGTCTTGTAGAAATAAGGCGGAAATAAAAAAAGTGTACACAATGAAATAATCAAAAATTATCCTCAACTCTTTCACGAAATTTAATTTGAAATTTTTTACATAAATCTTTCTGCTGCTGTCTAACAAATGATTCTGCAGGCAGAGGGGAAGACATTTGAAATGGCACTCCCTTCCTTTCAATTGTGAGCTGTCAGTTGCAGTGGCAGTTTTCACACCTTTGCAGTAGTATGGGAGGAGGGGACTGTCAATTCAGGCACGACTACAAAAGAACACTTAGAACAAAGGCATCCAATTTAGCTACATCTCTGTCTGCTGCTAGATAACTTCAAATTATACTGTAAAGCAAGCTGTGATCTAAACATAAATGAGGGTGATTAGCAACAGAAAAGAAGCAGGCCTAACACAGACGAAATCCAAACTGACAGTGAGTCACAGATTTTCCATTATATGTCAATGGCATGGGAATTCACAGTTACTTCCTTATGTCTGGCATGAGTCACAGAAAGGAGACTTGAAATGCTTTATGGGAAAGAGAAAGGCTTGAAGGAGAAGAAGATCACGTTGATATAGCAAGCCCCATCGGTAGCCATGTTGTGGTAAAATAGCTAAAATTACTAATAAAGCACTTAGAGTCAATTTTAGGTGTTAAATAGGTCTGGAAACAAAGATAGACTGAAAAAAACATATTTTTTTAGTTCTAGGGTGGAGTGTTCCTTTAAAGAGGAGGGGACCTAATATGGAGCCTTGGGGAACTCCGGTTGGGCTATTTAGAAATGAGGAGGTTGCCTTTTCCCATTTTACTGCTTGATATCTATTTGATAAGTAGCTGGAGAACCAGTTCAACGATGAAGGAGATAGGTTAAGTTCTGAGAGTTTTGTTAAAAGCAGGCTGTGTGATATAGTGTCAAAGGCCTTAGAGAGGTCAAGTAGTAGGGTAGAAACAATAAGTCCAGAGTCCCGGGCTTTGTTTACAGTTTCATGGGTATTGTGCTGACCACATTATCCTAAGGTATCACTACAACTAGTAAATACTGAACTATAAAATGCATATCAGACATTTTCTTCTGTCTGGCATTGAACCGACATCCATCTGTCCTTAATTAACAATTGACTAGTTCAATGTTATATCAGCTAATCATTCAGGTCACCAGAATTTGTAAATGTAGACTATGGATACTCATGCAGTTGTCTAACAACCACTTGTGGCCTGATGTCCACTTAATTGCTATCATAAAGGATTACATTTGTTTTGTTGATCATTACCCCCTTGCTATGTGTTTGAGATATGGATGCCAAGAAACTCACCTTGAGAGCAAAACCTGAGAAGTGAATCTTGGCATCCATTTCGAGAACACATCATACAATGTTATGCTCGATGACACAACATTGTTCTTTGTAGTGCAGCTTTATCTGCTCCATGTACTACTAGTGATAATTTAAAAATCACGAAGAGTTTTGTTGGCATTTAAAGCTATAAAACACTTAGAAGGAGAAAGAAAGGCAATGTAACACACTCCATTATGTTTGCACTTATCTTTAATGCCTTACTATGGTCAAGATTGTCCTTGTAAACTCTATTTTTTCAACAAACCACTGAAGATTGAAGACTGAAGTCACTAAATAATGACATACATTTGAGTTTCAGATTTCATATCCTTCAGTTTGCGCAGACAAAGACATCTTGTTATTTCTGCAATTTTCTAAGTACTTTTTACAGGAAGTTAGGGACATGTTAAGGGTATGGACAGCAGGCAGAAACAAATGTTTTGTTCTACCGCTGTTATTTGCTAGTCAATAAAGGGAGATTTTACTGCTGAGTGCTAGACTGCAATGTAAGCAGGGATTTCTAACAATTTTTAAGGTCAGGTTGCATGCCATTCTGGTGCTTAACTGGTTTGTCTTTTTCCAAATATCAAAGCATAATCAACACACTCGATGTACTGAATATTATTTAAAGTGCTGATATGTCAATCAGTCATACCTGAATCCATATTTACAATGTGCCTCTCTCAGGTGTCACAGTCTCTCTTGATGCACCAACCAGTTGTTTTTAATCTCTGCAGCAGCTACATTTAAGAAAAAACAGTAATGAAGACTTGCATGTTTTGCCATGTTATGGTATTGGATTGCACGGTTATTGGAGGATATATTTACAGTACTGATATGGTGAGTTGGACCTATACAAAGATGTTTCCTCAGCTAAGGAGGTCCTATTCCCACCTTTTTAATTAACTGTAAATGTGACAGCACTGTTCACCTGTTTGTGGGTTTCTAGTATCATGGGTGATAGCTCTGGCTAAACTATTCTAAACCTCAACCTTGTACTGAGACCAGTATAGCCAACCTGCAGAAGCCTATGGCTGTATTTTTAACAAGGAGGGCTAGAAAAATATGAAACGGCTTACTATCAAAATTGCGAATGGCACTATGTCGACCGTCATATACTCGAACATGGAAGGTCGGAATCGGTAATGTCAAAGACAAAATAATCAATCTAGGAATGGTTTAACATGGGTCGAGGTAGGTGTTCAGTATTATTCCGAACTACAAACATCTCCCCTACCTCGACCCATGTTAAAACCATTCTTAGATTGATTATTTTGTCTTCGACATTACTAATTACGACCTTCCATGTTTGAGTATATGACAGTCGACTTAGTGCCGTTCGCACTTTTGATAGTAAACCTATGAAACTTCTCCTCACACCACCTTTGTGCTTTAAATGGAGCACTGCCCTCACCATCATCTGCCACGTCTTTCCTTCAAAGATCTGAGAAAAAATGGCAAGAGATTGGTGCCCAAATCATATTTTGCTTGCACCAGAGTGTGTGCAACAATGAACAACGTGGAGAAATGCATTTGTACAAAAGATAGCAGAGAAATATCCTACAATTACATGTATTATTTCTGCAGTCTAATTTAGGTGAGAAAAAGGACATTGACATTTTGCCATGTGTGTTAATCAGTATATGTGCATGACATGCTGTACAGTGACTCCTGTTTATTCTGTTTACTATTGATTTCTCAGTTACATTTCAATTCACATTGTTCTACTTCTGGGCATACACTCAGGGATGGTTTATAACATTCATGAGGTTAACACTGTTACACAGAAATATGTAGTCACCTGCATGATATTATTGTTACAATGCCTCATCCTTGTGTACAACTTGTATTAGTATTACAGGATCATGTGACATAAAAATAAACGTGGGACTGATTATGCATATTAGCTTGGAATCGAACTCCTGATAAAATGAGACAAGAACATCTGAACTCTGCATAATAAATAGCAATGCAATCTGGGAACTGACAATTACAAGTATGTAAGTTGAGGGTTATCAATGTGTAAATGACACAGAATATAACCTTGCCTACATCTTTAGGTGTATTGGGAATTATACAGTGGATACTATATTAACATGCATTTGTCCTGTTGTCAGTCAAATCATATTTTTTCTTGTTATGTTTGTCATGTGTTTGTTTTGCTTTACTATGTCTGCAGACCGATATGGTAATACTTAAATCAAGACCTATATAATGTATGACAATCCTGTAATAGTTGCACCCTATGATGTTCTTTTAGTGGAGTAATAATTTGAGGCACAAATCCTGTTATGTACAATACTTTCTCCATGCATTAATTGTGTCTATATCATGAATGCTACCTGTTGTGTGCTGTTGCCAAGCTGAGGTGCCCAGCTGATGGCAAAGTATTAATGTATATTTTTGAGTGTTTGCCATAGGACAGGAACTGCAATTTCTCTACAGTCATTGCTAACCACTAACAGTGCTCTGTCCCAACAGTTGTGCAAACAATGACCTCAAAAATATCATCTGTACTTTAGAATATACTTGTTATCCATGCATGTGATGTGCTTGTGTTTTAGCTGACATCATTACTGTTTTAGCAGACAGGACCTTACAGACTTACATGAGAAGGTCAGCACCCAGGCATAATCCAGGAAGGTTTGCACATGATCAGTATAGAAATATGCCACTGTGGTTTGACTACATGTACTCCAAACTCTTCAGATTGAACTACCTGAGTATCTTGCAACTTATGTTTTCTCATTTTTTGGCATATGTGCTATTTACTCCACAGCATGCACTCAGAAGTGTGTTATTATTAGTGCTATTATTATTACCTCTGGAAAGGACAGATCACAAAATGGTTTCCTTTGAAGAAAAAATAAAAACTAGAACCTCAACTAACCCTGGGATATTCAGAAACTACTCTAAGGCTAACTTTCTACTATTAAGCGAAAACCTGGCATGATTTCAAGCTCCCATAAACCCTGTGAACACTGTTGCCTACTCAGAACTGTTCATAGAAACCCTATACATGCACACCAGGAAGAAGTACAGAACTAACTCAAAAAAAAAATCCACCTTGGTGGAATCACAACATCAATAGGCTGTGTAACAGAAGGAAGAAAATCATGGCAAAAATAAGAAGGGGCAGCCCCCAGCAGGATAAAACCAAACTCATCAAACTAAACAAAAAATTCAGAGGATAAATAAAGTCTACCAAAGCCAAATTTGAGGTAAATTTAGCCTCTCATGTCAAGGACAGCCCTAAGGCATTCTTTAGCTATGTCTGTAACCTCAAAAGCAAAACAAAATTGTGTGCAGAGCTCATTGTTAATGGAACCACCTATACTGAGCCAGAGGATATAGAAAACCTACTGGTTGAAAAATTTAACTCCCACTTTACCCCTCTCTCCCACTCAACCTTAACTCAGGAAATACCATCAAATATAACTGCCCCTGCTATCACTGGGGAACAGGTCCTTAACGCTCTACTGCCAAAAATACCACATCAATGGGCCCAGACAATATCTCAGGATGCCATCTAAATAGCATGAAACATGACTTATCAAGCCCTCTGGTATTGCTACTTAACTGTAGCCTCCAAACAGGCTTCATGCCTCATGAATGGAAAACAGCAACAATCATTCCTCTGCACAAACGTGAGCCATCTACATACCCTGGAAACTATAGACCCATAAGTCTCACTAGTCTCATGTGTAAAGTCATGGAAAGAATTATCATGGAAAGGATCAATAATGACATAGGGAACTCCTGACACTGGATCCAACCCAGTTTAGTTTCATCAAGGACAGGTTATAACTACTCAACTGGGTGGAATCTTTGTGGAGGTCACCAAAGCAATGGATGAGGGAAAAATGGTTTAAACTGCCTACCTTGACCTGGCCAAGGCATTTGACACAATAACTCACTCTGGCATTGTTGACAAACTTAAGAGGTTAGGTACAAACCCTTATGTCACTCAGTGGATAGTCAAATGGCTTGCAGACATGACCCAGAAGTTAGAACTAGGGAGTCCACCTCTACAATGAGGCTAGTCACAAGCGGAGTCTCTCAGGGATCAATCCTGGGACCACTCCTTTTTGGGATTTACTCCTCTGAAGTCAAGGTCAATGTCAATGGCCTCTGGCTGTCTAAATTTGCAGATGATTGCAAATTAGGAGCAGTCATTGAACTGCCACTGAAGCAAATGTTCTCTAGGAAGGGCTGGCACAGGCAAATGACTGGTGTCAGAGCCATGGACTAAAACTAAATGCCAAGAAATGCATAATGCTATCCTTCAGGAAGTCATCCACCCCTGGTAACTATCATATTGACAACACACCCTTAAGAGTTGACCAATAAGTCAGGGATTTGGGGACAGTAATCCAGCCTTTGACCATCATTATGTCTACAATAGTGAGGAAATTGTTCTATGTTGTGCAACTTGTATACAAAGGTATGGCATCTATGTCCAAGGAAGTATTTGTTTCACTGTTTTTGGCATTCATCAGACCTATCACTGAGTACAATGCTCCCTTTGGTATGTTCCTAACTGGGCATATCCAACAACTGGAACTTCCACAGTGGCTCCTCACTAAAACAATACAGGGCATAAGTAATATGTCCTATGCAGACTGCCTTAAGGCCCTGTCTCTGTATTCTGTCTCATACAGGCTGTTAAGGGGAGATCTATGTCTGGCATACAAGTCATTAACCCCACTCTGATGGACCTCTTACATATCCACAGAAGAAATAGCACCACAATTACCTGTTCTAAACACTTAAACCTTGCTTGTGATACAAATAGGACATGCTGGAGAGACAGGTATGTATCCCACAGACTACCCCTTCTCTGAAACAGTGAGCCAGTTTGCAACCCACCTTGTGATGTAGGGGTTTATGTGTAGTTTTGTGAGTCTGTCTATGATCCCTGAGTGAGGAATGGTATCGAAGGCCTTGGCCAGATTGAGGTAGGCTGTTTGATTACCTTGCCTTTATCCACAGCTCTGGTGACAGACTCGAAGAAGTCTACCAGGTTACACAGGCATGATCTTCCCTTCACAAATCCAAACTGTGTGGGGTCCAGAGTTGGAGATTCCCAGTGTCCCCATTAATAAGGTCTATGATGATGCGCTCCATAGCCTTACACACCAGACTCGTCAGGTTAATGAGGCGGTAGTTCCCAGGGTCTGTATTTGCTTCTCCTTTGTGGAGTGGGATGACCGTAGCAGTCTGCCATTCAGTAGGGGCAAAGCCTGAGGTGAGGCTGTGACTGAACGGAGCACACAGGTGTGGTACCAGTTCACTTTGTAATTCATGTAGAACACAGCCAGGGATATTACAGGTCCCATGGAAGCTGTATTCTTGGCCTTGGACAGTGAGTTTTTGACCTTGCAGCAGTAATATTGGGTACTTTGCATTCCTCTGGTATTATGATTGGCCCTTTAGGGGGTGCAAGGGGGGTGAAGTATGCATTGAACCTATCGGCCAGTACATTGGCAATGTCAGTTGGCTCGGTATAGGAGTTACCATTGTGCAGCTAATCTACAAGAAGAAAGTCAATTACATGTGCAGATTGTTCTTTGAAACGTGCAATTATGTTGTCAGACTTATTTTTTCTTTATACACTACAACTGTGTTCCTGGGATTATTTGAGATATGAGGATGGTAAAGAATGCAAGAGCAGAAAAAAATTTCTGCAGGGCAAACTTACTCATAAAATTCCTTTGCATTACTTAATTTTACTATGTTTGTATGTCTTAAAGCTTGGCATAAATACAATCCATTGTTTTTAAGGCATCTCTCTCTCTCTCTATATATATATATATATATATATATGTATATAAAAATTAAATATATATATATATATATATATATATATAATTTAGGTTTAAACCACATTCAGTGTTGTAGATATCATTTACATTGTTAAATATCTTCTTACCATGTCTGAGATGTATGCAGTGTCACACACATTTTAGAATATGTGGACAAATATGTGCATCAAGGTTCAGTCCTATTTCAATGTGGTATTGTAAGAGTCTGACGCACCCTTTCAAAATGCAGTTTTCATTAATATGGACCTTTAACAGATTATTAACTGTCTAGTACTGCTATAAAGGTACACTTGCAAGACATTACTTTTGCAAAAGTCTAAATCCCTTTTCTTGTGGTGCTTAGGTGTCTATATGTCATCATGTAGAAACCAACATGTTTATCTCTATAGCACACTGTGTCAGTTGAGTGATTCAGAAAGGCTAATGCAGTGAGAGCAAATTAACACATTCCATGTGCCCACAGGGGTTTATCTGCACCTTATAAGCATTACTTTTAAAGAACTTCTGTCATGCTAAGGAAGGCTTTTGTCTATTTCTTAAGGGCTGCCAAGCACATTGCTCTTAAACTTTTCAATATAGAACCAGGGAGAATATGAAATAATTCAAGGTATGTATTCTCCCATACAACTGCTCATTCTTACTATTCTGATAAATACATGTGCTTTCTACTTCTAGTGTTTCAGGAAAGTTCTGTTCAAGTAATTTGACATGTAATTCATGGGGTTAGACAGCACTCAAAACATTCATGTGTACAAACTTGTTCAGTATTATGGCCAGATGGTACAACTTAAAACTGTCACTGAAGGAGTTCTGAAATCTTTTTTTAAATCCCCCATATTGTTGCTCTGCTTATAAAGCTTTTTCTGCTTGACAGGTGTACAATTTTGCATCTGTTATTATTTGTTGTCTTCTGTAGTTTATTTTGGGAGGAATATATATGGGAAATTACAGTGCTGGTTGCAGTTGTATTGTTGTCCTAACAACTCTTTTTATTTTTGTGATGCATGCTTATATTTTTAGGGTGGAGTACTCACTGACTGCATATTGATATATCTTGCTCCATAACTATAGCGTTTGTAGTAATGTGTGTGTCTAGCTGTGTTGTGATGTCCATTTTGTTATTCCTGCACAGCAGGGATAGGGCTCTCAGTTGTAAAAGTAAAAAGGGCTCATCCTCACAGAAGCCTCCCTTCTCAGATGCTGAGAATGAAGTCACACAACAGGCCAACCATCTCCATGGTGGATGGTTCCTTATCCAGGCTGTGGAACAACTACTACATATGCCCAAACATTTGAAAACATAAGTTGAAAGCCACTCAGGTTGTTGATTATGAGCAGCACATCAAAACAAATTGGAAAACGTTAGTCACACTGCTTTAGTGGAATATCTGCATAATGATCATGTGACAATCTTCCTGGAGTATGCTTGGGTGCACACTCCCTCATTTATAATTGGTCTCCTGGAAATAATAATGATATCAGCAAAAACATGCACACTTATATGAACAACAATTGTGTTATAAACTGAAATATATAATTTTTGTTGTGGTTCTTTGCATGACTGCTGGCATAGTGCACTGTCAGTGGTCAGCAATGACAGTATAGAAACAGCAATTCTCATCCTATGGTAAAAACTAAAAAAAAAAAGATTACACATGTGCTATTATTTCATTATTAGTCATCCACTTTAGCCTGGCATTGACACACATCAGTATTCAAGATATTAACACAATAAATGCAAGGAGTAAGTAATGCACATGAAAGCATATTTCTGCCTCAGATTATCGCTCCACTGAAGGAACATCATATAGTGTAACACTTGCAGGGTTGTCTGCAGACATGACATGAAAAAAATATGACTTGATAGACATGATGACAAATGCACATTATTAGAATATCCACTGTATAATTCCTGATACACCTGAAGGTGTAGGCTATGTTATGCAGGTATATTCTCAGTCTTGTACATGTTTCTAGTCATCAAATTGCACACCTGTAATGTCAGTTCCCCTTGACGTTAATAGTTGCTACACAGAGCTCAGACATTCACATCGTATTTTGTTGTGAGTTCATTCTTAAGCTGATATATGTAACTAATCACGCATTTATTTTTTTTAAGTTAATCAATGCATCCTGTAATACTGACACAAATTGCCCATAAAAATGAGACAGAGTAACAATATCATGCAGGTGACTACATATTTCTTTGTAAAAATATTAACTTTGTGAATGCTATAAACTATCACTGAGTGCATGTCAAGAGGTAGAACAATGTCAATTGAAATGTAACTGAGTCAATAGTAACCAGAATAAACAGGAATCACTGTGAAACGTATATATACTGATCAGCACACGACAAACTGTTACTGCCATGTATCTCACCTAAAATGACAGTATAGAAACAATACATTTCATTCTAAGACATTTCTCTGTCTTCTCTTGTACAAATGCATTTCTCCACAGAGTCTGTTGTTGCACACAATCTGGTGCAGGCGAGATTTGATTTTTTCTTGAGATCTTTGAACAGAACACATGGTAGGTGATGGTGAAAGCAGTGTTTCATTTGTAGCAGAGCAAAGGTGTGAGAAGGAGTCTTGTATTTTTTTAGCCCTCTTGCTAAAAGTTACAGCTGAAGGCTTCTGCAGGTTTGCTATATAGGTTCTCAGTACAAGGATGAGGTTTAGAATAGTTTAGCCAAGGCTGTCAGCTGTGCCACTGGTATCCCATGAACAGGTAATCAGTGTCATCACCATTAATGACCTTAAAAGGTGGAAACATGACCTCCTTATCTGATGGGAGGATCATTACAGTTCCCACTTGCTACATCGGTATTATTAAGCATATACCCCAATAACCATGCAGTCCAATACCATAACATGACAACACACGCACAAGCCTTTATTACTGTTATTTCTTATGTGTAGCCCCTACAAAGATTGAAAGAAACCAGGAGACACATCAGTACAGACTGCAACACCTCATTGAGGCATAGGGTAAGTATGGATTCAGGTATGACTGACTGACATGTTAGAATAGCACTGACTTTAAATAAATTGTTATCGATTATGTGGACATCAGGCCACAAGTGGTTGGTTGTTAGACAACTACACCTATATGCATAGTTTTCATTTGCAAACTCTACTGACAGGTATGATTAGCCAGTGTAACTTTGAACTAGCCAGTTGTTAGCTAAAGACAAATAGATGTGGGTTCAATCCCTGACAGCAGAAAATACATATGATATGTGTTTTTACATTTCAGTATTACTACCTGTAATCAAGCCTTAGAATAACATGTAGTCAGGACCAGTAATTATTTAATTAATTGTTATCCATAATCCAGTTGTACAATAATTACACATTTTGTACACTTTTTTTAATTGGAAAGCCAGGGATAAGATAGCATTACTAGAACAGTTATTTATGGCCTGACACATTCATATCTAGATGTAGATTATCTTAGAAATGTATGTGGAAGATGTAATAACTGTGGCAATAACATTACAGGATATTTATAATAGTTTTTCTTTTTTGCCTCTCCCCATCCTCTTTTCGTTTTTTTAAAGTTTTTATCTTTCACTGTATTGCAACATTCATTCATGCTTCAACACAACCAGTAGCACAGGGAGCTAGACTAACCACAACATCTCAGACTGCCATCATTATATAGGTGGCTGTGGTGGTACCACCACAGGCAGCGAAGACATACAGCACTTCTGAGACACAACATGGTAGTGTTGCCTCCACAACAGCTGCACAACCTACTACAGGCAGCTCTGGCCCTAATGTTGTTGCAGTGGTACCCACCATATATATAGTGACAGTGAAGGTGGTCATTTTGTCACCTGACAAGAGCTGACAGGACTGTTGCAGGAGATTATTGAGAGGGCTTTGGTGCCTATATTGTCTAGATGGAAGGAATCCTGCAGCAGACTACCAAATTTTCTGCCTCTTCCAGCATTGCCCCATGTGTCTGCAACCGGAGGCAGTGGTGACCTTTCTGAGGGTGAAGACTTGATTCCCAATGTGCTCATACTGGACAGGGATGCTTCTCTGAGATTCCATACCTAACTCCAGTCAAGGTGTTCCCCTCCCTTTTGTGTCCATCACCATCCTTGTCTGTCTTGCATATCCTGTATGTCTGCTCCTGCTACCTAATCTACTCTACATACCTACCCCTATTATTCCTAAATACCTCCCCCAACATTCCTCTCTCTCTTTAAAATAAAAAATAAAAAGATATTCCTTTGGAAATTAACTGGGTTAGGTAGAAGGATTTCCTGATTATGATAAAAATGCAATAATCAAATGAAACAGGATTGTTCACATAAGTACTCAGGCCTCTCAAGACTATATCTTACTGAAGAACTGATATTTTTAGTCTCTTATTGTCAGTAGTGTATGATAAATCCTGGTCTGCTTTGATATTGCATGGTGCTTTCATATTTTGCTTTATACTGATATTTGATGACCCGTTACCACATTTTGCTTTATACTGATTTTTGATGACCCGTTACCACATTTTGCTTTATACTGATTTTTGATGACCCGTTCCCTTTTCTGTATTCTTCTAACATTAATATTTCTTGTCTTAGTTGATTTATAGTTTTCTTCATTCAGTGCTTCCAAGGTGGAGTTCTATTTGTTCCGTTAATTATTTTTTTGATAGCAACTTTATCCATTATTAGTTGTGCTGCACAGTAGTATATAATTTTATTTACATTATATCACATGGATTTCTCTTTGAAGTCCTGTTTATTGTGTTTGTCTGTTTTACCAGTCTTCTAATATTTTGGGTCTTGCTGTCTGTAATCTATTTCTTTCATCACTCTTAATATGTTTATCAATCAAGCAATTCTTGCCTTAGATCATTTTCTTCTGGTCTGAGAGCATCTCTTCGCTTTCTTTTTCCAGAAGGTTCCAGAACATTGTCCTATAACATATATCCTCTTTAGATGCATCCTGCTTCATCTGTTGCTCCTCCATATAGGGACTACTGGCCCAACATTCTAAAACATTACCCTATTTCAGAGTTGCCACTGTTTCCTGCTCCTTCCATTTCTGTGGAACTTCAGTTGGTCTTTCTTGCACGTCTCCTACAGAAGGTTCTATGACATAACCCTGTGGTGAACCTTTTTTCAGATGCATCCCACTACTCCTCTATCTGGGGACCCACTTGTCCATCACATTGTGACACTGTGTTTGAGATTTTGCACTAATGTTTTCACTTTGCAGATGGCCTATTACTTCAGTTTCTATTTTTTTTTTAATTTCAACATCGATAATTCCTACATTTTTGCACACACACCCCCCCTTCGTGATAATTTTTTTTATATTGTGAAATTTGCCATTTCTGAATGTCTTTATATTTTTTCTTCAAATATCTTTGGAGCTGCTATTTTTGCATTGATTAGTTTGGCTTTCTTATTTACATAAATGTCACACCGTATCAGATTTTTTTTCTTCTTTTTATACCTTCCAACAGCCTCTGTTTTTTGTTTATTATCTTACTTCACTTCCTCTGCCAGACTGCCACTTTTTTCTAGATGGCCCAATGTTTCTTTATCTACGTAGTATTTTCCTCAATCTGCTGCATTAAGTAATTTGCTGCTTATTCCTTCTACCACAGTGAGACCACCTTCCCCATGAGCCTGACCTAACCCAACCTTGTGGTAAGAATGCTTCCATGTCTTGAAGAATCTAACCTGCCTTCTTTCCAGTCCTAGCACCAGTGCATAGGTACTTTTTCATCCAGGGACCTATGCTCCCAGACTTGTTGTTTTTAAGTATTTTTCCGTGTTCTATGGGGAGCCAGTGGCAGCTTTCTAGAGGTCACAATATATTTTATTGGTAAGCATAATAAGCTTTAGTGAAAAAACATAATTCTTGTTTTCAGTACATGATAATATATCGCATTATCAATGGAAAAACTGTGAAAACATTATTATCAATGTAAAGAAGACTTTTTACTGACAAGGGGCCAGATTCATTATTCTTAGTGCAGAGCCCTAAAATAAGGATAAGTGTCAGGCAATGCTAATGTAAGTATAAATTGCAGAATTATATGCTAATTAACCAATTCAGCATGGAGAAGCTATTCATGAATGCAGAAAGTGATCGTGTACACTCAATGTTCCCTTTTGCCCTGAAATCCCAAACTCTTTGGAATACAAGCATGATTACACTTAGAAAAATGTTTAGGGGTTACTTCTTTCGTTATTAACCTGTATGTGCAACACACTTTAATTCAAGGAGCTGCTGCCAGACCTTGGCCTAGAAGGAGAAGGGTGTTTAGACCCTGTTTGACTTATCCTGGACTGCATGACATAGTAGAGTGATACAGGGTGGACAGACAAATAGTAAGGGAAATATGCAACCTCTGCTGCCCTCACCTGATGCCCCATGGAAATCATGGAGAACACATCCCAGTGGAAACAAAGGCATGTATAGCATTATGAATACTAGCTACAGCTTCCATAAACCTACAGGGGCTATATTAGGGGTGTCACAGGTGTCAGATTCTAGATATTACATCAGTTTCTAAATGCAATGCTACAACATGAAAAGGCACATATATGTTTCCCATGCACACCAGAGCAGAGAGCAACAACCATGAAGAATTGTATGCAATAGCACATTTTCCTGATATTTTGGGGGCCATAGATTGCACACATGGAAATAAAAACCCCACTCAGTGAACAGGGAAGGAGGTACATTAACAGGAAAAGATACCACTCTATAACATTGTTAGGTTGTTCGTAATGCCCAAGGGATTGTCTACAATGTCCGTGTAGGTAACTTGGGAAGTTTTCATGACTCACGCATATGAACTATCTGTGATCTGTACACAAGGTTTGACAGGAGTGACTTTCCACAAGTGCATCCAGTAAGGGATGCAGGTTATGCACTGGAAACTTGTCTAATGACACCCACGAGAAACCCACACAACCCCACTGAGCAAAGATATAATGATGCCATTGCTCAAACTAGAAATATCACAGAATGTGTATTTGGCTCACTCAAATCAAGGTTCTGGTGTCTAGACACATCAGGAGGTGCCTTGAAGTACAACCCAGGCACCTCTGCCCACATGCTGACAGTCAATGCCATGCTGCACAATATAATTCTCAGGATACAGCTTCTAGGACAACAAGGAGCCACTTCCAGGACCACAAGCTAGGCCAGGAGCTCAACAGATACAGATGAGGAGTCTGAGGGACAACCACCAGTTATTGATGGTGCTGGCAGACATAGACATACATTGTATGCCGTGGCTCTGGTTAAGAGGAAAGGGATAGCACACACACTTACTAAGTGAAGATCCGGAGCACACATGAATATTAAATGAAAATAATACTTGCAAAAGTCCACAGCATTTACTTAACCATGTATTGGTTGTGTTTTGTTAGCATCATACAGAAACAGCCCCCAAGGACATCTCTTGTAGCTACAGTACTAACAAGGTAAATGTGAAATCTGTATGAAAAAAGAGGAATAAAACTGATTACTCTGTTATGCAACTACTTATCTGTCCCTAAGAACAAACACATCACAGATGTACAGTAATATCAGTAATAGCTTATTAGTAATGTTCTAATATACATCTATGGATTTTGCCGAAAATTGGGCAACAAGCATTTCAGTTGGCCACTGTACATAAACCAACAATGAGCAGGTCAATGGCAGCATCATTTGCCCAAGTACAGCACTAATCAATAATTAAATATCTACTTTTATGCATTACTAACAATATTAACACAAATATAATGAGGACCAACAATTATAGAACCAATCATTCACAACTGAGTAGGAATGATAAATAAAACATTTCTCCTGCAATACATTTACATTAAAGCAAGCTTTAAGTAAGCAAGCATTAACTATCCACTTTGTGCATCAGACGTACAGTATATGCAACCCTAAGTCACAAAAAATGTACAAAGGGCGAGGCATAGTCATCATCACTTGCACAGTGTTGGGGGACTACAGGAGGGCAAGACTTACACCAAAACAGTGCATTTGTGTAACAATTTATTCAGTAAGTATACAAACGTTAGGGAAAGTAGCAAGAGTACTATATCAGTCAACAGTAGTGTTTATATAACATGTGTGTGTGTGTGTGTGTGTGTGTGTGTGTGTGTGTGTGTGTGTGTGTGTGTATGTGTGAGATGGGCATGAGTAAGTGTTTTTTTGAATTTGTGTGTATCTGCATGATCACTGTCAAGCACTGTGCTAACACTGCATCCTGGCATCTTAGACAGGTATTAGCCATGCATGGTAGAGTAGTCAATTCAACGTTGTCACCCCTGCCTATGAGAACTATCTCTGCCAGGTGTTGTACTGCTAGTGCCATGGTACTGGATAGAAGTTAGGGTGATTCCTGAATGTGACCAATGTCTGTTGGATGAGCTCTCATCATGACTCCATCCAGGACCATGACTAAGGTGCCTACCATGTCTGGATGTGGACACCTCAATCACTGATAGACCAGTGGAAGTATTCCCACTACTTGAGCAGGATCTGGCCCAGCCACATCAGCTAATATCTGATGATATAGTGGCTCTCCAGCCATGTGGATTCATCGCAGACACTGCCCAATCCACTGTGTCATTCATCCTATCCAACTAGTCATGCACACACTTTAGGCGGTCCTGCATGGCAGAATGCACAGCTTTTACTACTTGCACTATCTCTTCCAAGGCCCTGGTGATACATGTGATGATGTGAGGTGGTGCCACCTATGCCAGGGAGAGTAAGGCAGTACATGTGCAATATATGACAGCACAGCTTGCTGGAGGTTTGTAAAGAATGTTATGTCACTTGACTATCACACTGATTTGTACAGATGCTTGTATTAAAAATGCATCAGCATTGGTCCTGCTGGACAGAAAACAAGTATGCATGTATGTTAGGTTGCATTGTTGTAACTGATCAAATGTATTGTATATGCTTTAACAGAAAACCCTAGAAGGGTGGATGTTTTTGAAATTATTTTATAACTTTCAGATGCTGCAACAGATCTTAGCAAAGCTCGGGATGTGTATTGTACCAGAGTCATGTGACCAGAGGAGATGTCATTTTATAACCAGCACTGAAATAATCCTTAGAGATAAGAGAGAGAGAGATGTGATGGAATTCTCATAGCATCTGGTTTCATTGAAATCCTTGCAACACAGAACCTGACAGGAAAGATATCTCACAAATATCTCACACATCCATCAGACATCATCAGCTTTTGCTGTAGTAAGACACTCATCAGACATCCTCTTGCCTTGCATTAGTAAGTAACCATGGAACAGCAATTCTTTAGTCAGTCAGGAATATTTAGTGAGAATAGTTAAGTATTGTTTTTCTGCAATTGTGTGAAACTATACAACTGCGTTTTTTTATATCTCTTATGATTGAAATTCAGTTGTTTATTGTATCTAGATATTAAGTATCCTCCTGTTTCCTATTTTTTATTTATTATTAAATATTTTAATACCTTTCACTGTGGCTGGTCCTTTAGAGAATACTTTTAACATCTTGAGAGTACTTATGCTTATTTTAGTGACACTGTGGCTGCTCCTGAAAGCCTTGCTGCTTTGGTCACATTCTACCATTTGCATTCGTATTAATTTTATCCAGTATAATTGGGTACCCTCTATAAGAGCCTGTCAGTTTGTCTGCTTTGTTTGTAAGAATCCAGTCAAATGTTGAGTGTCTCCTGAAGTTTTATTGATTCTAGTAGGCATGGTTATTAATTGTCTGAAGTTGAACAAGTTCATGGATTCAGTGGGGGCAGTAGAATTTATGAGTTGCTAGTCTATATTTAAAAGTCCAAGCACTATAGTTTCATTGTTGATTTTTGGAATATCCAATATAGGATGCTTTTAGCAGTATCAATGTTATTCCCTAGTGGTATATAAATTGTTGTTAAACATATAGTTTTCCTATTGTTGATTTTTAGGAGTGTTATTAGAAGTTCAGCATTATTAAATGTGGGTATTTCCTGTAGAAGTAAGGTGGTGGTTAGGGAATTTTTTATAGATGATTGCTACACCACCTGCAGGCTTGTTTTGTCTGTCATGCCTGATTATATTATATCTGGGGGAGATCTCATTATTCTTTTTCTAACCATTTTCAGTAGCTATGAATACTTCAGGATTTTATTGCACATACTTTTTAGTTTCATATTTAGCAAGGTGAGGTTTTTATTTTTTTTGCTGAAATATATTAGGTGACTGGTTTATTTTGAGTTGGAAGTGATGGTTTAATGAGCAGTGAGACCTGGGATGGGGTGAGTATTTCTGCTAATTTTTTGAATTGATATTTAACAGAAGTAAGAGTGTAGCCAGTTATATTTTGGTCATTGTTTAGTATTTTATCATAAATTTGGATAATTATTTTTGAGATATTTATAGATAAATAAATCAGATATGGTTTGTTTGTTTGTAGAGATTAGGGTGCTACAGAGAAAAGCAGGCTGTGTAGATGTTGAT
>NC_056730.1:503657855-503677748 GCF_019279795.1 Protopterus annectens | reverse complement strand
TCAAACTCCCTGTTTTCCACCTTTGCAGAAAAGCTGGGAGTGTACCAGGCCAGGTTATGACACTGTCACTCAAGTCCATATGAATCGATATTCCTTTATCTCTTGCAGAAGACTGGAATGTCAGAACAGGTTCCATTTCACACACTGGATTAGTAGGTTTCTCGACTGTGTTCCCAGTTCTTCGAGCTATATGTGTTATAGTTCGTTTCGCACCCAGAGGCAATAGTGCAGTATGTCATGTGACTGGAGCCAGATAACCCAAATAACCACTGCCGGACCAATTCCCAGGTAACCATTGATATGCTTTTTTCCCACAAACAACATAACAATATTCTACTTTACTACTGATGCGGGTTGACTCTGCATGTAACATTTTCCTGTCTCTAACAGAGGACTGTTTATACAATTCAGAATGTTTCTGCACATCCTTCCACATTGTTCTCATGATGTTTCAATACAACTAATGAATGGTGCTACAAGTAGTACTGTGATCTTTGGCTGTTATATGGCATTCGTAAGACACAGTTATGTTACAAATACTCCCACCAACTGAAACTGTATCATGTTTATGATAACATACAATTCCTTTTTGTGTAACAGGTAAGTACAGTGCCACGTTGTCCTGTGATCTCACAGAACCTGTATCAACGTGTAAATATTCACAAGTCTCAATTTATCCCCAAGGGGACAACATGCATCGGAAGTCCTCCATATGATGTAGGTATGGCAGTACAAACACAGCAATTTAAAGTGTTCATAGTCTGTAGATGCACACGTGTCATGCCTAGGTATCTGTTGAAGTGTGGAAGACACTCTGTGGCCAGTTCATCACGTATCAGTATTTGTATCCATGTAGTTATATGCAGGTAAGGTCCCAGCAAATGTAAAGTAAACACAAACATGGTTAATAGGTGTATAATCATTAGGACAGCAAACAAAATGTCTTTGGGGTTGCTTTGTATTGTTATACAGTCTTGCCCGGGTGATTCAGGCTCTTTGGTATATCAGCTACAAGATGTCAATCAGACTTGATATCCTTTACCGGTTTGAAAAATGTGAGGTGGACCCAGGACAACCTCTCTGCAAACTTTACTGCAGTAGGCGCTACAACAGTACCCGTACAGACCTTCACAATTTCCACTTGGCAATAATGTTCTTTGGATAACAGTGACGTACACACAGGATACTGGTGACAGCTATGCGTCCGTCTACGCTTGCACTTTATCTGTAAAAGACTTTCTGAAGAACAGTGTTATTGGTTAACAATCCTCTCATGTCACCTGCTAATGAGTCATCGACCTGCTCTGCAGGCATGACAGCTTTCCACTCTGGCACATGATATGCCATTCCACATACTACTTCGAAGTGGGTGCAGCACTTTACATTTGGAACTGTTGTCATGCTCAGCAATGCTAGAGGTAGACAGCACATGTAACTCGTCTGGATGTCACCCACCAACCTCCTCTACTTATTTCTCGGGATCCCATTTTACGGCGCCAGCAGTCAGGCTGACTGTGGGTTGTACATGCAATGTACATTCATGGTAATACAAACTAATCCCCCAGGTTGCGTGATTGTCTGGTTCACTACATGTGTTCTATTGTCACTGTAGCTTCTTTACAGCATGCCAGATCTAGGGATACTTTATTTTACTGGCACCTTTGCCACTGCTGCTGCATCCGAATTCATGGTTGGGAATGCTTCTACCCAGTTTGATTATATATATGTGTAATCACTAAACAGTATTTGTTCCCTTCACATTTATTCAGATGTATGAACTCCATACAAATATTACGGAACGGTTATGGTGGTGTAGGTAAACTCACTCCCTTCGGTTTAAATGCTCCCTGTGCATGATATCTACTGCAAATGTGACACGCTGCTCATGATGTTTGTATGTGGTTCAGAATTCCGTATGTTAGTATTCTGTTAACCAAATGTACCATCCCCTCTGTTGAGACATGTCTCTACCCATGGCTCCACAAAGCCGCATATCTGAATACATTAGACGTTAATATTGGCTTTATCACTGTCGATATGTGCAGTCCGTATTCAAGGATTGCTCCTCGTCATACCCACGTCGGCTTTTCTGCTTTTGTAGTTGATGTTTGCATTGTTTGTAAAATTTCTACTTCTAAACTGTCTGAGGTTTGTCATTCCTCATTCACACAAACACTTTCCAACTGTGAGGCTGCTTGTTTTGCAGATGCATGAGCTCATGCCTTACCTTTCCTACTGTTATCCTGTTGCTTTCTATGACCTGCACATTTACAATTACCTACTTTAGTGGGTAACTGAATGGAGTCTAATGCATTCAGGATCTATTGCGCATGATTAATCGGTTTACCGGTGGATGTTATCATTCCCCTATTCTTCCACTGCTGCTCATAAACATGCACTGTACAGACAACATACTGACTATCGGGACATATGTCCACACATCAGTTTTCCGCTACAGTACAAGCACGTCTTAAAGCTATCTATTCTGCTGCTTGAGCGGACACGTTATGCTGCAGGGTTTGGCCGTCTACAATCTCATTATCAATAACTACTGCATAACCTACTTGATTCGTTCCTGTAGGACTCTGTCTACATGATCCGTACCATTAACTGTCACCTCTGCATCATCTAAGGGTATATCAGTGATATCATGTCTGTGTGTAGTTATTTAATCCATTTCATATAGGCAACTGTGTGGTGTGCCATACACAGGTGTCAGACGCGGACGTTGATAGGTTTCATGTTGTACAACGTTCAATCACCATATGAGGTTGACTCATCGGTAGGGTCAAACAAGACAGATGTCTAGCATGGGTCAGGAATGCTATCTTCTCTTGCAGCAGACTGATCGCAACTGCATGAGACATTCTCACAGTGAGAGGGTGGTCTAGTAACATTAAGGCCGGGGCCTGTACTGCCATGGGTGCTACAACAACTGCCTGTACACAATGTGGCACTGACCATGCCACAGTATCCAACTGCAATGAGTAGTAAGCTATGTAGCGTTGCTGACTTCCATGCTGTTGCATCAAGACTGACATCATATATCTCCGCTTACAATCTACAGTCTGACAACATGTGTTATGATTATTCAGGAGACCTACTACAGATGTTGAAGCTATCAATCGTTCTAGTCTGCAGAAAGCTGTTTCTGCTACTGTAATCCAGTGTAGTATGTGTTGTGCTGCCATAGGTGTATTAAAGATTAAGGCAGACAATACAGCGGATTCCAAAGCATTGTTTGGTAACCAGCTTTGACAAATGTTAGTCGGCCCAGACAGGACTTCATTCCCTTCTTGTTAGTTGGCTTGGGTGCTTATGAAATTGCTACCTTCCTATCGTCATGTGATGTTCTACCCTACTTGGATACCACATATCCCAGGTACTTGACCTGTATTCTCTGTAGTTGCAATTTATGCTTGCTTACTTTATGTCCCTGTTCTGCTGAATATCTCCGTAATGCTATTGTATCTTCCATACATTGCTGCTGGGTAGGGGCCGCAAGCAGAATATCATCCACACAAAGTAGAACTTGACTGGCCCCGGGTGGAGTTAACACCGGAATGTAGCTAGCCATCCCCTGTGGGAATATCGTTGTACTTTCACAGTATCCCTACGATAGCCGGGTATGGCTGTATCTGTTACCCTGAATGTACATGCAAAGCAATACGGACTATCTGGATGTATAGGTATTGCAAAGGAAGCATAGCTTATATGTACCACGGTAAGATACTTCTGTGGCGTGTTCATAGCATTGAATATAGTGTGTGGGTCTGGCACTATCGCTACCCTAAATATTATTACATGATTTACAGCTTGTACATACTGTACCATCCGCCATTCCCCCTTTGTTTTCCGATCAGAAGATACAGGGGTATTGCATGGTGAATAGCGATTACTTTGTAGATGGGGAATTCCCTCTGTGACTTTACAGATATCTTCTGGTGTCCACGGTCTATACACTACGGGGGTTGGGTCCTGGCCTTCCTGTCCTGCATGAAGGTTCGGTACTTCAATTAATTGACAGATATCCTCACTCTGTTCTAGTGACTGTCTTCTTACTCGGGTGTCCCTAGGTATGTTACGAGTTCGGGATGTGGTTTCAATAGCTTCTCTTACATTTGGTCGTTGTTACCTCTGTTGCCACAGGATAACGTGTGGGGACTTGCCTGCCCTCCGCTTCATATCCTGGATGTGGTATCGGAGGTGGTAGGGGGTTGTGGGGCTATCGGTACTACTGTATTATGATCTTCTCTGTGTACGTATGATGCTTTGCCATTTGTAGTGTTCTGTTCCCTTCGGTTCACTACCTCAATCCACCTATGTGCATGACGGATACCCAATTGTCGTTGTTTTGTCGCCTGCACATCTTAGGGCTGCCACCTTTTCAGATGCACAATGTGGGACATTAGTGTTCGGAACGTGTAATTTTCCAGGAAAAAGCATACCCACGGCCAGTACATAGGACAGGATTTCACTTTTTGCCAGGAGAGCGACCAATATTTGGAGCATTTCAGTTGCTTATTCTGTTTATTATGATATTTTGTTGTTCCAGATACAAAATTACTGTTTTATGCTACCATTTTGAAAGATATCCGGGAAATGTTTTTCCTGAGATATCAGGACATTTGCCATTTGTTCGGTTTGTTTGCAGGACACAACTGGCCAAAGAGGGACTGTCCTCTCAGGGTGGGACAGGTGTTTACCCTAGGACATGTGCATCACATTTTCAGGGATTACAATGTTTCAGTAACGATATTTTGTGTAATATACCATCAATGTCATATTTATTACCCCATTTTGCTGCATAACTCACATTATGTGCTCTCTGCGATTGCATATACTTCACGTCACCCATCAAACGCGGATCACATGATCTGTTTCTTCAATAATCTCCCATATCCTCTACACGACTGCTACGTACCCTTCTCTCATACCACGTGGTGTCTCCTTCCCTGTATCCACTGTAGTGTCTACAATCACTATTTACTCTGCTGTGTGTTCCCCTGACCTATGTTCAGATTTAACAGTATTTGGATAGGTCTTCGACCCGCTATCACAACTGTTAACAGAAACACAATGTAGTCTGGTCCCTGATCTACAATAGAGACAAAGAGGCAAACACTCCTTACCTGGGCCTCCTGTTTCAGGCTGCACGCTTTCTTCTTGGGATCCAGTTTTCCGCTTTTCAGCCACAGATCAGACAGTAAACAGCCTCTTTACACACAACAATTCAGTCGGAGGTCTTTTCATTCAAGAAGAAACATTTATGCAAATTCTCCTGCGTAGATGTCTAACCAGCCATGCACTCTGACCTGTAGCTTACCAAGGGAATTCCGGATTACAAGGATCACAATGTCAAATAAGTTGTTAAAACCAGACTGTAGTTATCAGTAGGCTTTTCTAAGTGACAGCCAATAACACAGGAGGCTCGGGTTCGGAAAGTTTTAGTAGTGTACACAGGCAGGCTAAATAATATACAGTCCAAGTATGAGAGTTTTGTCTGTCTCTATACAGTAAGCAGTTTCTTTATATAGTGTTTACAATCAGCTTTTGCCCACCTTACTGACGTGGTCGGTCACAGGGCATTTCCATCACTATGGTCCACAATAGTCTATACATACGTGGGTGCTGGGGTCGTGCTTTTAAAATGTTTTCCCATGAGAATAACACAGCCTTGCAAGGCACCTTGTAAATTACAGTGTCCTTCTGTGATTGTAGCTGTTTCAAGGACCCTAGACTGTTCCGATACAGTGGACAGTTAATTTCTTAATACGTTGCTTTGTCTCTCTGGTAAGGAGTTGTACTGTTATCTTCGATAGAGCTCACAAGGCCATCCTCGTCAGGGGAAGGAGTGATGTTATGCATGTACATACATTTATTGTTCTGTAACCCAGCAAATAATTGATGCTGACAGACATAAACCTGCTGTACTGCTTACTGCCAGGTTCAGAATTCCATCACACTACAGCTTAGCTTCACCAATTACATGCAGGCTTAGTTCTACTGCCATATTGTACGGTACAATTCAATGCATTATATAGTATTTTGAGTGTAAACTGGCACTTCATATGTGTTTCTATATGTATTTTTCGAACAACAGTCATCCGGCCATATGCATGTTGTTCCGTCCTTTACCTTGACCGTGTGTATTTGTCCGTCTGGCAACGCTACTCTCCACATGTGATGTCCCACCTTCCCCTTCTTTGCCTGTAGCACCCTGTTAGGACGTCCTGTTTGGTAGGCACGTGTTCCGCTATATGTGATCGACTTCACTGCATAAATAATCATCGATGCGGTGGTCCAACAACCCGACTTGTCCACATGTGTACAGTTATGTGCACCGTGTCGTATGCAAACCTATATGGTTTGGACGGGTACATACTACATGCGGGATGTACACATTCTGCAGACACATTCACATGCAGCCATTTACATATCTGTACCTGCGGTGGGTTGGTGACATGTGGGGTACGTATTTGCCCGTGTGGCATTGCCTAACACAAACATCTTACCACATTTCAGGTATGCACATTGTGTGTGGGTGTATAGCTGCACACGGATGCTAGCAGGTTATGGTGCAAAGGTGTACATGGGTGGGACTGACATGTACAATGAGGCTATTGTGTATTACATCTGAATGCATGGGTTCTGCTTCTGGATATTACACTTCAACATACCATCCAGTGTATGCAACAGAGACGTTGCTGGGTGTGGGATATGTTGCTATGCACATGTTTGCCTGTGTTTGAGGTATCTTGCTTCCTTACTGTTGTTATGTCAACACAGCTACCCGGCTATGTACTCTCACTACTGCTTGTGACCATTATGGTTGGCACCTTTTCCAATGCCCATAGTGGGGCATGTTATGTGGAAACTTCGAATTTGCAGGACTACACATACCCACGGCTAGTGCAGTTGACAGAACTTCACTTGTTTGCCATACTATAAGCTTATTCTGTAAGCATTTGGGTTCCTTATTCATTTTCTTATGCCATGTCTGTGTTTCATATAGTAATGTATATGTTTTATGCTACTATTACATGTATATTGCGGGAATTTTCTGGGCAGGGGATCGGAGGTCAATTTCCATTTTTCCGATTGTTGCAGGGACACAACTGTCCAATCAGGGACTGTCCATGGCACATTGGGACAGCAGGTAACCCTGGTGACCATGCCCATGTCGCTACTGGGGTTGCCACCTTTTCCAGTTACCAATATGGGATATTTCCGGGACTCACATCTGACTTTACAGGCCGACACATACACACGGTCACTATATAGCATAGAACTTCACTTGTTTGCCTAAATGAAAGCTTATTGTTGTGGCAATTTGCTTGCTTATTCTGTTTCTTGTGTCATTTAGGTATTTCTGTTACGGAAATGACCAATTCATGCTACCATTACATTAAATACGGGATATCATTGTGTCCTACAATCTTAGCACATCTGCCATTTTTAATACGTTTTTTCGGGACACAACTGGCCATAGAGAGACTGCCCCAACCAAAGTGGGACAGGTGGTGACCTTAGTCGCTGCTCCTATGTCGGTGCGGCGCGCTGACATGCTGCTGTACACCTTCTCTGAGTGTAAGCACTGACGGTGCATTGCGGGACGAATGCGGTCTTATGCGTATCCTTTGCTCCTTGGACGGGTACACTTAAGCCTTCGTGGCTTGTATTTGCTTCTCCGTTAATTTGGGACGGGTACTATGTTGCATACTCTACGTGCGTTTCATTCTGCACGGGACCTGGCTGCTGCCATTACTATTATGGGCGGACCGTGGCTGTCAGCACATTAGGTTGCTCACCTCATGCCGGCTTAGACACGCCTCCAGACGCATCCTACCTGGGCTCGCTCACGTACACTACGCACGTGTCTGTGGTTCCGGTGCACTCTCATTAATATGCATATGGCGCTACTGCGCCAGCTATTCAATGCACCGCCGGCGCAAGCCTTACGCCGGCCTTGCGCCGAGCTTCATGAATCCCGGGGATGATGACAAATGCATATTATTAGAATATCCACTGTATAATTCCTGATACACCTGAAGGTGTAGGCTATGTTATGCAGGTATATTCTCAGTCTTGTACATGTTTCTAGTCATCAAATTGCACACCTGTAATGTCAGTTCCCCTTGACGTTAATAGTTGCTACACAGAGCTCAGACGTTCACATCGTATTTTGTTGTGAGTTCATTCTTAAGCTGATATATGTAACTAATCACGCATTTATTTTTTTTAAGTTAATCGATGCATCCTGTAATACTGACACAAATTGCACATAAGAATGAGACAGAGTAACAATATCATGCAGGTGACTACATATTTCTTTGTAAAAATATTAACTTTGTGAATGCTATAAACTATCACTGAGTGCATGTCAAGAGGTAGAACAATGTCAATTGAAATGTAACTGAGATGTCAATAGTAACCAGAATCAACAGGAATCACTGTGAAACATGTATATATACACTGATCAGCACACGACAAACTGTTACTGCTATGTATCTCACCTAAAATGACAGTATAGAAACAATACATTTAATTCTAAGAAATTTCTCTGCCTTCTCTTGTACAAATGCATTTCTCCACAGAGTCTGTTGTTGCACACAATCTGGTGCAGGCGAGATTTGATTTTTTCTTGAGATCTTTGAAGAGAACACATAGTAGGTGATGGTGAAGGCAGTGTTCCATTTATAGCAGAGCAAAGGTGTGAGAAGGAGTCTTGTATTTTTGTAGCCCTCCTTCCTAAAAGTTACAGCTGAAGGCTTTTGCTGGTTTGCTATATAGGGTCTCAGTACAAGGATGAGGCTTGGAATAGTTTAGCCAAGCTGTCAGCTGTGACACTGGCATCTCATGAACAGGTAATCAGTGTTATCACCATTAATGACCTAAAAAGGTGGAAACATGACCTCCTTATCTGATGGAAGGATCATTACAGTTCCCACTTGCTACATCGGTATTATTAAGCATATACCCCAATAACCATGCAGTCCAATACCGTAACATGACAACACACACACAAGCCTTTGTTACTGTTATTTCTTATGTGTAGCCCCTACAAAGATTGAAAGAAACCAGGAGACACATCAGTACAGACTGCAACACCTCATTGAGGCATAGAGTAAGTATGGATTCAGGTATAACTGACTGACATGTTAGAATAGCACTGACTTTAAATAAATTGTTATCGATTATGTGGACATCAGGCCACAAGTGGTTGGTTGTTAGACAACTACACGCATATGCATAGTTTTCATTTGCAAACTCTACTGACAGGTATGATTAGCCAGTGTAACGTTGAACTAGTCAGTAGTTAGTTGAAGACAGATGGATGTGGGTTCAATCCCTGACAGCAGAAAATACATATGATATGTGTTCTTACATTTCAGTATTACCACCTGTAATCAAACCTTAGAATAACATGTAGTCAGGACCAGTACCTATTTAATTAATTGTTATCCATAATCCAGTTGTACAATAATTACAAATTTTGTACACTTTTTTTAATTGGAAAGCCAGGGATAAGATAGCATTACTAGAACAGTTATTTATGGCCTGACACATTCATATCTAGATGTAGATAATCTTAGAAATGTATGTGGAAGATGTAATAACTGTGGCAATAACATTACAGGATATTTAGAATAGGTTTTTTTTGCCTCTCCCCATCCTCTTTTCATTTTTTTAAAGTTTTTATCTTTCACTGTATTGCAACATTCATTCATGCTTCAACACAACCAGTAGCACAGGGAGCTAGACTAACCACATCTCAGACTGCCATCATTATATAGGTGGCTGTGGTGGTACCACCACAGGCAGTGAAGACATACAGCACTTCTGGGACACTACATGGCAGTGCTTTCTCCACAACAGCTGCACAACCTGCCACAGACAGCTCTGGCCCAAGTGATATTGCAGTGGTACCCACCATATATAGTGACAGTGAAGGTGGTAATTTTGTCATCTGACAAGAACTGACAGGACTGGTGCAGGAGATTATTACAGGTTCATACAAGAGCTGACAGGACTGGTGCAGGAGATTATTATAGGTTCATAGGTTCATAGGTGTGTACTAGGCTAATGGCCCTGGAGCCTTTACAAGCCTAGCCCATAGGATTACCCTGGCATTGTGCCCACCTGATCTTAGTTCCCAGTGTCTCTGTCAAGTAAAGCCACTGGAGTGATCCCTGGGGTGAATTTTCTATTTACCATCCACTCATCAAGATTTCTCTTGAAGAGGGCCAGTGAGGTGCTCTGCTTGACATGTATGGGAAGTCTATTCCATAGCACGGGCAGTCTCTGGGTTATGAACCTGTCCCTCTAGCATGTTCTGTTGATTGTGGTAATGAGGCTGAAGTCTCTGGAGTGTGTGGTGTGGAGGGATTGGGATTTTTTCAGATGTAGCATTTCTAACAGAGCTGGGTCAGACATGGCTTTGTAAGTCAAGCAGAGATCACCTCTAAGTAGGTGATATGAGACAGAGAATAGTTGGAGTTTTTTTAGTCTGTCCATATAGGACAAATATTGAGAGGGCTTTGGTGCCTACACTGGCCATATGGAATGAATCCTGCAGCAGACTACCAAATTTGCTGCCTCTTCCAGCATTGCCCCATGTGTCTGCAACTGGAGACAGTGGTGACCTTTATGAGGGTGAAGACTTGATTCCCAATATGCTCATACTGGACAGGGATGCTTCTCTGAGATTCCATACCTAACCCCAGTCAAGGTATTCCCCTCCCTTTTGTGTCCATCACCATCCTTGTCTGTCTTGCATATCCTGTATGTCTGCTCCTGATACCTAATCTACTCTACATACCTACCCCTGTTATTCCTAAATACCTCCACCAGCATTCCACTCTCTCTTTAAAATAAAAAAATAAAAAGATATTCCTTTGGAAATTAACTGGATTAGGTAGAAGGATTTCCTGATTATGATAAAAATGCAATAATCAAATGAAATAGGATTGTTCACATAAGAACTCAGGTCTCTCAAGACCATATCTTACTGAAGAATTGATATTTTTGCCTGTTATTGTAAGAACTGTGGTGGTGGTGCTGCGGTAGCATTGTCGCCTCACAGTAAGAAGTTGTCCTGTTTGATTCTCAGCTAAAGCGTCTTCTGTGTGGAGACATGCATGAATGGGTGTACCTTTGTTGAAGGTTGTGCATCAGGGCCAGCAACCAAGGGCGCCCGCAGGCAGGTGCAAGGGGGTGCACTTGCATCCCCCTGGAATCGGCTACGGCTAGAGAATTACAAAAAATATTTTTTTTAACGAACATTCTCCTTTAAGAAGAAGTCCAAATAGTCCAGTCGCAGGCGTGCTGACATCATCGCTGTCAGTTTGAGGTTTGTGAGCGGGAACTCACACAGGCGGGACCTGACGACCAGACAGTTAGCAAGCAGCAGCACTTTCAGGAAGAGAGAGGTGTGTGAAACGGAAGATGGGAGCGGGACCTGACGACCGGACACTTAGCAAGCGGCAGCTGAAACGAACGGAAGGAAGATGGGGCACTTTCAGGTAGTGTGTGTGTGGAAACGGAAGATGGGGCACTTCCAGGTAGTGTGTGTGTGGAAACGGAAGATGGGGCACTTCCAGGTAGTGTGTGTGTGGAAACAGAAGATGGGGCACTTCCAGGTAGTGTGTGTGTGGAAACGGAAGATGGGGCACTTCCAGGTAGTGTGTGTGTGGAAACGGAAGATGGGGCACTTTCAGGTAGGTGTGTGTGTGTGTGTGTGTGTGTGTGTGTGTGTGTAATGCCCCAGGTGTACATGGTGGTGGGTAGTGAATAAGGCTTGAACCCTGTACCTTGGGCCCAAGTGGCAAGAGCCTGAATTCCCTACCCACCACCATTTGTAAAAATGTTGCAGGATTTTCCCTCATACTTTTTCTGTTCCTCATAAAATCTGTGGTTTCTGCATTGGTGTCCTTGTTGCCTGACAGCTACATGTTCTCTGGTTTTATTCTTGGCTGTCTGGAGTGTTTCTCCCTGGGCCTCTGCTAAAACTTAGCTTTTTTTTTTTTTTCAAAGTCAGACTTTCCTGGTTAACAAAAGTAAAAAAAAATGGACACACTTGTCAGACTTCATATTCTTCAGAAAGTGTATGGTAACAAAACTTTTATTCTAGCAATTTTCTAAGTGTACAAGATGGATATTTGAAATGTATCCCTGTGTTTGGGACTGTATCCCCATTATTGGCTTCGTCCAGGTTTTGTGCTAGGGTTGAGAGTTATGGTAAGAACTGAATTCACTGAATATGTTTGGGGGCTGTATTCACCCAGTATTGGCTTTGTTTAGGTAGTGTTTGGGACTGTATTCCCCCCATTATTGGCTTCATCCAGGTTTTGTGCTAGGGTTGAGAGTTATGGTAAGAACTGAATTCACTGAATATGTTTGAGGGCTGTATTCACCCAGTATTGGCTTTGTTCAGGTATTTATTGGCTTCATCCAGGTTTTTGCTAATGTTGAGAGCTATGGTAAGAACTGATTTCACTGAATATGTTTGGGGCTATATTCTCCCATTACTGGCTTTGTCCGGGTGTTATTTGCTAAGAGGTTGAGAGCTATGGTGAGAACTGAATTCACTGAATGTTTGGTGGTTGTAGTAGTCACCCATTATTGGCTTTGTTCAGGTCTTTTGTGCTAAGAGGCTGACAGCTGTGCTATGGTGAGAACTGAATTCACTAAATGGTAGCTATTTAAGTTTCAGTCTTCCTCTTTCACAAAACAGTTGATTTGGCATAGTGGTATGTTGCTCTGACTGTTTTGCACGGGGTCCCCTGGGTTCAAGACGTGGCAGTGAAATGTATGGTGGTAACGCAGCATTTTATTCTAGCAACTTTCAAACATTATACAAGCAATGTTTAAAATGTGTCCCTGGTTTTTGGCCTTTTGTCCCGCCCCCAATAAATTTTGGCTTTTTCCAGATTTCTTGTGCTGAAAAGTTCAGAGATACAGCGGAGTGTCGGAGTAGATTTTACAAGGAGCTGAGAGCTACAGGGGAGCAAAAGTTTAGTGCTGCTTGTGTTTAGTCTGCTTGCATTGTTAATAGCACAACAGATAGTGTACTTGCTTTAGATGCTGAAGGCTGTGGGTTCTACTCCCACAGTAGGTAAATGCATTGCTGATGCTGTATTGTGTTGTAAAGGGGGTGGATGCTGCAGTCTTTTTGGCAAAGATACCTAGTAACTATGAACCTGTTAACAGTTTGCTATCCATTCCCTATTGCGGTATTACTAGCTTTTCATTTTTTATTGCATGCAACAAAAGCAATTTATTCTTCAAGAGTAACAGGCACTTTATTTGTAGATTAAACAATGACATATAAAGTGTTTGCTAGCAGCAACCTCTTTATTAGTTACAAATTTTTTCAATGTGGAGTTTACTACTTCAGAGATTGTGTATTTTTTACTGATACTGGTGGACTTGAGTAGACTTTTTATGATGGAAATGTTCTGAATTGGGCAGTTTTGTCATTAGTGGATGCTTTTGTTTCATTGTTTACTGGAAAAATGTTCAAAACAATAAATTTAAAATGCCCTCTAACAACTGTACTGTATTGTACAAGGAATATAATGTAATACAGTCAGGAAGGTGTATCAAAGAGCATGTGTATGTTATGTTCGAGGGGCCTATGATTTTGTAGACAGCCCAGAGTTAATATTTGCCATTGGCAAATGTATTTTCTCTGAAAGTGGGTTTCAGTGCTGTTTCAATGCATGCGAGTTTCAAGAGCAGAGAAGTTTTAATGTTGGTCTATTTTCATTGTGAGACTGCATTGTTTTAATAGATATGTATTAGGGTTTGTGCTGTAAAATGCAAAATAAAACTTTCAAATGAAATCCTAAATCATCGCAGAAGTAAAGCAGTATGCACATTAGTGTTTATGATAAATGGGGCAAAATAACCAAGGAATGGGACATTGGAATGGCTGCAGGGGGGAGGCTCCATTTGACCATGATTTTGTGAGGGGGTAGCAAGCTCAGACAGCCCCGGTTGAACTATACCTCTCAGTTGTCCATATCTTTGCAGAATGAATAGATATTTGCTGCTTATTTTTGGTTTGTTCTCAAATTTGTGATTTTCTAGCAAATCATTTAGGAATGAAGCCATTAAATGACAGACATTGAGTTTCAGATGTCATAACCTTCAGAAAAATGCATGCTAATGCAAGACTGTCTTTACGTTTATACAAGAGCAGTTTTTTAGTAGTGTTTGTATGTTCCCCAATATATTTGGCCTTGTTCAGATTTCCTGCATTAAGAGGTTGAGAGGTACGTGCAAATCACTTTGTAGGTTAGGAATATCCAAACATCTCAATTGTCCCCAATTCTGGCTCAAAATGTTGCTCTCCCCTAATAATCCCTCCTCCAAAATGGCAATTTTGGAAGAAAATGTGGAGGGTTTACAATTATATACAACTGTAATGATCACTTATAGATTACCTTTATTTCAGAAATGCATGTGGATGCTCTTATTTTGTTAGCTGCTTCAAGTTAACTGTTAATATTAAAAGGTGTCCCTTTTTGACAGGTATTTTGCATCACATTTTGGTCCGTTTTCATAAAATTGTGGTTTTCTGGCAAATTAGTGGCAAGTCATTAAAGATTGAAGTTAGAAAATAATGGCAGACATTTGAGTTTCAGATTTCATACCCTTCAGAAAACTTGTACTAATGCAAGATCTACCTGTTCTATTTAAGTTATAAGAGCAATATTTAAAAATTGGCCTTATTTTTGGGCTTGTCACACTTCTAGTTCTATGTATGGCTTTGTCCAGATTTCTTGCTCTGAAGTTGAGAGGTATGTGTGTCAGATCCATCACTGTCAGCCAGAGACATTTCAAATTGTGACATACTTATTGCACCCCACTCCCCATTGTAGTTGCTCTGGATGTGTCCAAGGAAGGCAAGGAGCAGTTATGCAGTGTAAATGTGCAGAGTATTCCCCCATCCAAAGTAGATCACAAATACGACCGTGGCTTTTCATCTGTCCTTGATTTTGCAAAATGTTCTGGTTTTCTATCAGATTTTTGTACTGTTGATTTATGCTTCTTATTCTGGAACTGTATGCTGTCACAGTGCCCTGTTGCTCTGTTTAAGTAGCCATGGTTTAATGAACATCAGGTAAGCTTGTCGGAGATTGTAAGATGCAAGTAAGCTTTAGTAAGCTTGTCGGATATTGTAAGATGCAAGTAAGCTTTAGTAAGTATATTGTTAAAGAATTACCAGCATTGAAAGCCTTTTCGTTGTTGCCATGCAGAGAATATTTACATGACTAGATAATGTATAAGCCTTGGGTATTGAAATGCATATGACAGTTTTATTTATTTTATTTGCAGTTGGTTTGCCAGGATAGTCCATTGGGCCAAATTAACCCGTTTTCAATGGAGTCCTGGGGAGAAAAGCTCCAAAACTAAGTAGGTTATTAATAGATATACAAATTATACAATTACACAGAAGTTAATCATACAAATTATACAATTACACAGAAGTTAATCATACAAGAAATAACAATTTGAAAATAATACAACTAGAGCGAGTACAATCTAGTGATGAAATTAATAGGTAATACAGACTAAAGGGAAATTTAGCACAAAAGCACTGAGAAATAACAACATATTTGGAAGCATTTCATGACAATATTG
Source organism: Protopterus annectens (assembly GCF_019279795.1). Classification (NCBI taxonomy): domain Eukaryota; kingdom Metazoa; phylum Chordata; order Ceratodontiformes; family Protopteridae; genus Protopterus; species Protopterus annectens. The sequence goes on along the minus strand of NC_056730.1, from coordinate 503,662,097 downwards.
AGGAATAATAACATATTAGGAAGGAATGCACAAAAGTACTGAGAAGCAATAATGTATTAGGGAGCAATACTTGGGAAGTGTGGCCTAGTATATTCTTTCTGATTATTGTAGGAATAATAATATGTATGAGTTAGGGTGGGTAATTAGGAAAGTTGCAGGAGGAAACAGAGGAAGAAAGAAGATGGAGTTTGCAAGTGTTATGTGGTGTGGGAGCAAGAGCATTCCCACTGGGATACTAGCTGTGAGTGAAGAGATCTTTTAAATATAAAATGGTTGGGGGTGGTGCGAATGGAAGGTGGTAGGGAGTTCCAAAGGCATGCAAGGCCATAAGACAGAAGATTTTGCCTGGGGACTAGTTGGTTTATATACTTCTAATAGATTTTGAATGTTGGACCTTAATACTCTTGCAGGAAGGTGCATTTTAAAGGCTGATGAAAGGGAGGGACAAAGGGAGGGGTTGAAAATGAGCTTATGTGCAAGATTTAGTTGAGTATATGTGAGATAACTGGGTAGCTCTAGCCATTTTTAGTTTTGGAGAGAGGAACAGTGGTGGGTGGAGGACTTGTGGTTGGTAGCGAACTTGGCAATGTTGTTGTAGCAAGAGGAAAGTTGTGTTTTTAGAGAGGTCTGTAGATTAGTTAGGAGTGGAGCTCCATAGAGAAGGGAGGGGATAAGAAATGAGGTAGAGGGTGATTTTGGTAGCAGGTGTAAGGTAATGATTTTGTCGGTAAAGCATACCGGGTTTTCTTGATATTTAACTGTAGGTGGGAGTTGAATTTGAGCTGGTTATCAATTTGGACCCCAAGTAACTTGGTCTCGGACACCAGTTCCAGGGGTAGATTATTTTGTCTAGAGATGTGGAATGTGTTTATATTGAAAGAAGTTGCCTTAGAGGGGGTGAATAACATTAAATTGGTTTTAGAGGCATTGAGTGCTAGGTGATTCCTTTTCATCCATTGCTCAGTTGTTGTAAAAGCATCTTGAGTCAGTTTTAGGAGTGAGGGGATAGAGGTGGCAGCGCAGATAATAGCAGAATCATCGGCATATTGGATGATGTCTGAGAATGGGATAGAGTATTGAAGAGAAGGGGACTCAGTATAGAGCCCTGGGGTACCCCAGTAGGAGTATTTAGAAATGAGGAGGTGGCCTTTTTCCATTTGACTGCTTGAGATCTGTTAGATAAGTAGCTGGAGAACCAGTTCAAGGAGGAGGGAGATAGGTTAAGTTTAGAAAGTTTAGTTAGTAGCAGGCTGTGAGAGTGTGTCAAAGGCCTTAGAGAGGTCGAGTAGTAGGGTAGAAACAATTTGGCCAGAGTCACGGGCTTTATTTACAGTTTCAAGGAAGGAGAGGAGGGCGGTCATAATGCTATGATGTGGTCTGACTCCATGTGTGGGAGTTAGTAGGTGATTATCTAAGAGATGTGGAAGGAGTTGTAGTTGGATACACTTTTCTAGGAGTTTAGAGATGGGGGACAGAATAGCGATGGGGCGGAAATTAGTAACATTGTTGTTGTTGCCACCTTTTATGTAGAGGTATGATAAAGGCCCTTTTCCAGACTTGGGGTACTATACATTCTTGGATAGAGCAGTTGATTAAAATGCTAATAGGGTAAGCGATTGCTTCAGCAGCTTTGCTAAGAAAGTAAGAAGGGATGTTATCAGGAGCATTGGTGCATGGCTTCAGTTTCATAAGGAATTTCTTTATAGTAGAAGTTGGGTATAGGTTTAAATGAGAAAAAAGGAGTGTGAAGAGGGAGAATTAGGGGCATATGAAGCTGATGAAGTAGTAGGAGGAGTGGAGGGATGGGAGTTAGTAGATGGGAATGAGGAAGTAGTAGCAGTGTAGTGGTGTTAGAGAAAGATGGCGTTAATTTGGAAATGGATTCAATGAAAAGAGTTAAATTGGGTAGCCAAGTTTTGGTCAGGAGCGTTTGGGTCTGGGGTAGGGGTATCTGGTTTGCTGGGGTTAAGTAGAGTAGAGATACCTTTCCAAAATTTCTGAGGGTTTGATTTTATTATTTTGAAGTGTGGTAGTTTTGTCGGTCTAAGATTATGAGCTTTTTTACCTTATTTCGAAGTATTTTATATTCATTGTAATAAAAGGACAGGATTACAGTATTTTCAGAAGCTCATTACATTTTATTGCAGACCAGTGTCTTATAGCAGTGTCTGTGTGTTAGTACACTTGTAGTTGGGTCAGGGTGGCTTTAATGGTATATGGTAAATAAGCATTGCTACCTTATTTAAAAGCCAAGCCCTGCAACAACTAGCTCCACACTGAAGTCAAAACACAGTAGCTCTGGTGGGTAAATGTACTCTGTAGTAATCAAAAAAGGCAAATGTTTAAAATAACTACAGCTTATGTGCAAACACAATAGGTAGTGATTAAACAATGCTCTGCTAAAAATGCTTTAATGCTCCACAATGCTGAGCTGCAGATCAGTTATCACTGGCTACCAGGATTTCACCCACTTCAGCTCAGGCACGGTGCCGTTCAGTGCAACCTTCCCAGAACTAATTTGTCTGACCAGAATTATTTGGTGTGTGTATAAGAGGGAGGTAGAATACCCCTCAGCTGTCCAGATTTTTGCCCCATATTCCTCCTAAAAAGGATTGAAGTTGCTAAATGAGACATTTCAGTTTTAGATGTCATGTCATTTAGAAAAATGCATACCAACACAAATCCTGTTACTCTTGCAATTTTCTAAGTTTCTGAGAGCCATATTTATAATCTGTCCCTATTTATTTTAGACTTTGTCCAGATTTCTTGCACTAAGGTTGAGGCCTTGAGGGTGTGGTATGTTTGTGAGAAAGTGAAATGCCCAAGTTAGAGTTAACAGGTGGAATTTTCAAGTGCATTTTCAAGGAACTGTGAGTTTTAAGGGAAGCTAAGTTCACTGCTGCTCATGCCAAGTCTATTTACAATGTGCAACTGTTTTGTTTAGCAAATGGTATCTCTATTGTGGTATAAAGTTTTAAAGCTATGTTAGTAGCACCACAAGTAGAATACTTGCATCTTAATGTAAAGGCTTGAGGTTCTATTCCTACAGCATATACATTTGTATGCTGCAGTCCTCAGGATGTCCTCCTTTGGATGAGATGCCTAATAACTATGAACCTGTTTTTCAGCTTGTCATCCATTTTCTATTGCAATATACCAGCTTACCATTTTTTTTTAATTTAACATAGGCAATTTATTCTTTGACGGCAACAGGCACTGAATTTGTAGATGAAACACTGAAATATACAGTTGTTTCTAGCAACAACATCTTCATTAGTTTCAGATATCTTTAATGTGGAATTATTCAGATTACTTTTACTTCAGCAGAGTCACTCAAACAAGTGCTGCTGTATAATACAAGGGATATAATTCAATTATATATTATAATTAATACAATCAGGTAAATCAAATAACTTTTGCATGGCCCTAACGGTGTGCAAGGAGCCTATTGCTTGAAAACAGTTCAAAGGTAAATAACCTGCCACTGGCCAGATGCATTTTCTTTGAATGTGGGTTTCAATGCTGTTTCATTGAATGTGAGTTTCAAAAGTAGAGAAGCTTTAATGCCAAGTCTGTTTTCATTGTAAGACCTTTGTTTAGGTTTAGTAAATGTCTCAGTGTTTGGGCTATAATGTTTGAAATAAAAGTTGTAAATGCCTATTGCTTGAAAACAGTTCAAAGGTAAATAACCTGCCACTGGCCAGATGCATTTTCTTTGAATGTGGGTTTCAATGCTGTTTCATTGAATGTGAGTTTCAAAAGTAGAGAAGCTTTTAATGCCAAGTCTGTTTTCATTGTAAGACTATTGCTTTGTTTAGGTTTAGTAAATGTCTCAGTGTTTGGGCTATAATGTTTGAAATAAAAGTTGTAAATTAAATCCAACTGCCTGTAATCATTGTAGAACTAAAGCATAAAACAGTATGCACACAGATTTGAACAGTGTCTACAGTAAATGGGGAGAAATAGCCAAGTAATGGGACACTGGAATGGCTGTGTGGGCGGGGCTTGGGGTGGGTAGACTTGGGTGGGGCTGTGTTGGCAGGGGGCGGGGTGAGCTATGTGGGTGGGGCTCTGGGTTTGCACCCCCCTGCAAAAAATCCTGCGGGCTCCCTTGCCAGCAACTCAGCATGTAAAAATCTACTGCCAATCATTAGCGGACCGGAGTTCCACTGTGGCGACCCCTAACTGGGAAAAGCCGAAAGACACAACAACATTGTAAGTAGTATATGATAAATCCTGGTC
>NC_056730.1:503635487-503657355 GCF_019279795.1 Protopterus annectens | reverse complement strand
GTTTGGTGGCAATTGCTTATTTAACACTCGTAGAACACACAGCGGTGTTTACGGGGCGATGCGTGTCCACGATCGGTGCCGGGTAGCACATGCGTATTTCAGCGGTACATAACTATTGCTGCGTAACGCGTTGCCGATATATCATTGGAATTAACATGTCGCCATACATACGGTGATGGTTTGTACATGTGTCCTTTGCATCTCATGTTGGCTATACTCCTGTGGTACATTCTGGGACATTTTCAATTTGCATCGTTTTACGTCGCCACGTGCCTAGCCAGTGAGGAGCTCTCAGTACTACTTTGTGGGTACTGCTATACATACGCCTGTGGTTCCTATACTGTATGCCTACACATGTTATTCCCTCCGCCTGTCACATGTCACCTACATACACATTTTACAGTGTCACACACATTACACTGGCACAGCGGAACACACGACACCCTCACCTCACACATACACATACTGCCACTTTCGCAGGGACGGTTGCACACAGTACCTACGTTGACCACATCGCCGGCGGCGGTGTCTACCTCCGCCCTCATATCCTAAGAATATTACACGCACATGTCCTGTTACTGTATCGTGGCCTGGCGATCATCCCGAATGGCGAATATGCATTTAGGTGGGTTGACCTTTCCATGGGTGGCATTCCCTGCTCTGTCCACCCTCCCGGATAGTCGGGTTGTCGTTCAGTATGTTTACTATGTTGAGAGTTCGCATCTTACTTCTCTGTAACCTTGCATCCCTGTGATTCCCTGTTTAACTTGTACTTTATATCTGTGTATGTGTACATATATTTCTACGTGTGTAATGATATCTATCTCCATATTTGTGTATGCACATATGTACATATGTACACACCTTGCTCCAAACGTGGCAGCATACGGCTACGCCGTCTGCTGTCGGACCCGCGTGCGGTTGAGGTGTTGGCGTTCCATGCTCCGCTGGCTGTTGGTTGTGCAGTGTTTGGGTGCTACCTATGTTGGAGTCACACATGGGACTGCCCATACGGTACACATTACGGGTGGACATGTTTGTGTGCCGTCCATTTCACTGTGTGTGCAGGTAGGGAGGTGTCAGTCCATGGGGCCTACGCTGTCAGAGTATGTGCTATACGTTCCCTCTTTGCCAAGGCATAGGCATATTGGGTACGCCTCCGTCTGCCTACTGGGGCTGGCACAGTGTGTTCATGGCGCTGAACACCCTGTGCCTGTGCTTGCCTTGGCAGTTGTGGCGGGCTTGGTGGCCCTACACCATTATGTCCCTGCAGCAGCTGTTTCCGCAGGATCATATTATGTAGCATAGCACATACTATGAATATGTGGGCACATGTGCCTGGAGAGTACTGCAAGGCTCCACCAGATGTATCCAAGCACCAGAACCGTGATTTCAACATCCCAAACACACACTCTATGATTATTCTGGTTTGTGCGTGTGCCTCATTATGGCATTCTTGCATGTGTGTGTGTGCATTTCTGATGGGTGTCATCATCCACGGCTCCAATGCGTAGCCAGCATCCCCCACAAGGTGACCTTGTGTGATGTCCCCCCTGGCGAATACCTGATACAGCTGTGAGGCATGCCAGATATGGGAGTCGTGGTAGCTTCCAGGGCTGCCAGCACACACATCCATGATAATGCCCTGCGCATCGCACATGACCTGGCAATTGATGGAGGGGAATCCCTTGCGGTTTATGTAGCGTCTACCCTGCTCACCGGGTGGTGACTTGATTTCTATGTGCGTACAGTCTATTGCACCCAGTACCTCCGGGTATTGTGCCACACGGTGGAAGTGGCGCATATTGCTAGCCAACTCCTCCTGAGATCTGGGGAAGTATATATACTCATGGGCATGTGCGTCTGGCCCAACATGGCATCCAGAAACTGGTGTAGTACCCTGGATGCTGATGCCTGTGAGATGCCCATTATATCCCCGGTTGGCCTTTGAAAGGTACCTGTTGCCAGTATTCGCAAGCTTACACATACCTTTGTGTCCACTGGGATGGGCTCCCCTCTGTTGTCTCTTGTTCTCAGGCTTGGCCGGCACAGCTCCACTATTTGCTGTAACGTGTCCCTGTCCACCCTGTAACGCTCTACTATCTCCAGGTCTTGCAGCCCCTGGTAGGTCACCCTTGGTCTGAACACTCTCCTTCTCCTCTGAGGCCTCCGGTAGTTGTCGGCACCCTCCTCCGCAACTCCGTCTGTCTCTAACACATGCCGATGCATCACGGCCACGGCAGCACCCAACATATACATTTTAAAAGTTCCCCATGTGTTTACACCGTAAGGCGCAGTGTTTGGGAATTTGTGCTGTGTGTTGTGTGCATTCCCACTTTATAGTGTTGTGCTGTACACCCAGTGATGTCATTGGGTGTGTCTCTGCTGCCGTATCTGTGGGTTATCTTCCGTGTTTTACCGTTGGCACTGCAACGCTGTTGCCTTTGGTGTTACATTACACTTGCCTGCATTGGTTTAGCTTTACACCTTACTTTACTGTTTCTGCACGTTGCACCTACTATTTACGGGAGTGCATCCTGCAGGCACATGGCATATCATGCATTTTGTCTGCCGCCGCCGTTATGCTAACTCTCTCCTTGGCTGTGCTGTATCGGTTCTTCGCTCTTTGCATTTCTGCAACATCCACTACTTTCTTTGCATTCATATGCCTCCCCTTTCCCGTTTTGCAGGTTTCTGCATGCAGAGTTGTCAGCTGCCGCCGATTGCCCTTCGTGGGTTGATTGGTGTTAATTGCTCATTACGACTCCAATTACACTGCTTCCGCATTTCCTCATATTCTCCGCATCACCTTCCTGTATCCGTGGTTGTTGATGGGGCAGCCGTCACATGACTGGTTTGGGGAACGTAGTCATCCTCGTGCACATGCATCTGTGCGCGCATTGTGTACTCTCAGCGCATCTATTTCCTCACACGCCGGTCCTGATGCTATGATGTGCATTGTACAGCCCAGGTTTGCTGGGCTCCAATGTGCTTCCTCCTACAGTGGCACACCCCTCTGCGACTGACAGGTATTCCCTCTAGGCCATTCCTCGGTGTATTACCGCTGCGCCGTTTGGTGCAGCCTTACGCCGGTGGGGGGTTTGCGATTCAGTATTATCTGCCTCATTTGCATGGCATTGACTACTAATACATGGTTACGGCGCCAGACACAGCCGCCACTCCTTGGCAACCCTTGGGCTGTGGTTGTGGATTTCCATTCATACTATGGTGTATTGTGGCTGTGATGCTGATGTGTCTTATACTGCTCTTTTATGGCATTGTCATATTACTTCATTGTTCCTCACCTTCCGCGGACATGTCCTGGGGTTCTGCTGTGGTTTTTGCGTACATAACATTTATGTCGTTTATTTACATTTTCTGCATGTTTTCTTTTGACATTCTCGGTTTCTTTCCACATTGCCATGTTGCACCACTATGACACCTGACGTTGGCAGCCTTCCGTTACTCCTATGTCATGTTTGGATATATGTAAACCGTTTTTTTTGGTTTACATTGCCGTGCTGTTATGCTACGCCTGCACCACTTCGTGAATCGCTACTTGCCTTCATTTGCATGGTGCAACACCGCACATGGGGTATTTAACATACCTACGCCGGAGGCTGCGCAACTCCGGCATACGCCGCTGATGCACGTGGGTTTGGATCGTACCTGAATCTCTCGGTGGCCATGTCTGGCGTTGTGGCGCCTACGCCATGCGTGCGCCTGGCGCAAGGTTCATGAATCCCGGGGATAGTTATTCCGTCTACTTGTTTTCTCTTCATTATTATTACTATAATCTTGTTTTTTATTATTTCCAAAAAAGTCCCATTTCATGTAAGGTGGTTTGGGGTAACTCGTTTTGTTCTGATATTCACATCAATCCCTCTTAAGTTTGTTCATCTTTCTGTTAATTAAATCATTACATTTCATGTCAATATCATCCCTAACTTTAAAATACTTTTCCTTTTCTTCCTTTATCCCATATATTAGATCTTCCTTAATGTGTATGTCCAGTTCATCAATTTCCCCTTTTAACATATCTTGTTTTCTACCATTCTCTTTAATAATAAGTTTTAAAATATCTATACCAGATTTATTAAACACTTCCAACAATTCAAGATGAAATTCTGAGCCAGCCTGAACATTATTAGGGTATTTCCAGACCCTTAACCCTTTCGGAACAACATTCCTGTTAATGCATTCTAAAAGATATGCGTTTTCAATACTCAATGTCCTATATTTAAGCATTAACTTAGAAATTTTATCCAGTTTCAAAGCGTATGAGTCTCCGTTGGGTAAACCAGGTTGGTTACCCTTGTCAGTTTGAAAGCAAAAACTTGCTTTCAACCACTCGCTTGTATCTTGGTTGTGCAAAGTAATAGGAACAGTACCTGTAAGTGCTTGAATACGAGTAGGCCCTTTGGGTTTATTACAGTTATCAGTACCATTAGCGTCTTCAGCCTCATTACGTAAAGTTTCATCCCCGAAAATTCTAGGTGTAGCAGCTGGGTTGAATGTACCACCATTCAGTTCGAATACATCCCCTGGGTCACTAGCGTCTTGAAAATGACCTCTTTTCCTTTTTGTTTTTTGTGTATAAAACCCTTCGGTTCCACTTCCTTTTTCATGACAGGTACCCAGATTGCTACCAACCAAGGAATGACATAGTGGGGTGAGTAGGTCGATTAACTCGGTGAGTTGGCCAATCAGTTTGCAAGATTGACCCACCTCTTCCTGTCCCTTGCTACTCACCGGAGAAGCTCCCTCCATAGCCCGTTCCACACAAAACAAGCCAAATCCAAAACTGCGAAAGATGCACTCACAAAACCACTACAAAGTCCAAAAGAGCGCAATGGGCTAATAGAGAGGCACTCCAACCAGCTTAAAAGGCAGCACGATTTATTGAGAATCCACAAATAAACAGAAAAAAAGCATTAACGCAATTAATCCACAATACGCGTTTTCGTCCACATAAAACTTGGACTTCATCAGATAATGAGTAATTCCACTAATTACATCTTAAATAGCTCACAAACAAATAGATTGACCAATTAACTTCATAAAAAACATTTTAAACACACTAATCAGGCTCTCCTAAAAGGCTCATGAATATTAAATAAAACTTGTGCATAGTCACCACAAAATATATTTTTAATAAATAAATAAATAAATGTAAAATTCACTTAATGCATCATAAATAGGTTTCTTAAAAGTTTATAGTTGATATGTTATTAAAAATTCATATACCCTAAATGGTTATTTGAAATCTGAACATTTAAAAAAATATATATGTGTATAAAAACTTGTTAAACATATTTAAATCTGTGTGTTTCAATGAAACTGGCTCCATCTACTGACATGTTAACCATGTAACAGTCTTTACACTTTGGCAGCCCTTAGTTTTAATAATGGTAAAAGGGAAATGTGGTCTTTTAAACCTGGTACTTTCGCAGCTTCCAGGGTTATCTGCCACCATAGTTCTTTATATTCTAACAATTCCTCCCAAGGGCCACCTCTAATATCTCTCTTGACTTGTTCTAATACAAAAAAAAGGAATTTATACCCTTCACATTCTCTAGAGTGTTTGTATAGTGCATTTGTTTCTTTTGCTTTTGATATTTCATAAAGATGTTCATATATTCGTCTCCTCAATACTCTCTCCGTTTTACCAACATAAAATGCCTTACATTTTTGACATAATGCTAGGTAAATTAATCCTTTTGTGTCACAACAAGAGTACCCCTTACTTCTAATCCATCTATTTCTACTTTCCAAATGAATTTCACCTTTGTTAATAATATATTCACATTGATTACAGCTTCCACATTTAAAAGTTTCCATTTTCTTTCTTCCCCCTATGTGGTGTATACTTTCACAATAGCTGGCATTTCCTACATTGTTATTAATCTCCAAGATTTTTTTCATACTGTAAGAATTTTTATAAACTACCTTTGGCTTTAATTTTGATCTTTCATCTATATCTGTAAATGATACAAATCTTTCCCATTCTCTCTGGAAAATCTCCCTGACTTTGAAATTTGAAGCATTATATTCCAATATCAAGGCCTGCTGGTATTCACCGTAAGTGCCTTTGTTGTTTACATCACTTTTTTCAGAGAAAAATTCGGGTGCAATACCCTTTATAGGTCTAAATTTTGTACTTCTACCTTTCTCCACTTCCGTCCTAATGTTCTTAACAAAATTGACAGGATAACCTTTATCCTTGAACATATTCTCTAAAAGAGCACATTCATTAACAAAATCTGACTCCAAACTAGTCATACGACAACCTCTGACAAATTGTCCTTTCACTATGTTCTTTTTACAATGTAATGGGTGTGCACTGTGCATCATTTTTTTAAATGTTCAGATTTCAAATAACCATTTAGGGTATATGAATTTTTAATAACATTTCAACTATAAACTTTTAAGAAACCTATTTATGATGCATTAAGTGAATTTTACATTTATTTATTTATTAAAAATATATTTTGTGGTGACTATGCACAAGTTTTATTTAATATTCATGAGCCTTTTAGGAGAGCCTGATTAGTGTGTTTAAAATGTTTTTTATGAAGTTAATTGGTCAATCTATTTGTTTGTGAGCTATTTAAGATGTAATTAGTGGAATTACTCATTATCTGATGAAGTCCAAGTTTTATGTGGACGAAAACACGTATTGTGGATTAATTGCGTTAATGCTTTTTTTCTGTTTATTTGTGGATTCTCAATAAATCGTGCTGCCTTTTAAGCTGGTTGGAGTGCCTCTCTATTAGCCCATTGTGCTCTTTTGGACTTTGCAATGATAAATAAAACATTTCTCCTGCAATACATTTACATTAAAGCAAGCTTTAAGTAAGCAAGCATTAACTATCCACTTTGTGCATCAGACGTACAGTATATGCAACCCTAAGTCACAAAAAATGTACAAAGGGCAAGGCATAGTCATCATCGCTTGCACAGTGTTGGGGAACTACAGGAGGGCAAGACTTACACCAAAACAGTGCATTTGTGTAACAATTTATTCAGTAAGTATACAAACGTCAGGGCAAGTAGCAAGAGATTTATATCAGTCAACAGTAGTGTTTATATAACATGTGTGTGTGTGTGTGTGTGTGTGTGTGTGTGTGTGTGTGTGTGTGTGTGTGTGTGTGTGTGTGTGTGTGTGTGTGTGTATGTGTGAGATGGGCATGAGTAGCGTTTTTTTGAATTTGTGTGTATCTGCATGATCACTGTCAAGCACTGTGCTGCATCCTGGCATCTTAGACAGGTATGAGCCATGCATGGTAGAGTAGTCAATTCAATGTTGTCACCCCCGCCTATGAGAACTATCTCTGCCAGATGTTGCACTGCTAGTGCCATGGTACTGGCTAGAAGTTAGGGTGCTTCCTGAATGTGACCAATGTCTGTTGGATGAGCTCTCATCATGACTACATCCAGGACTATGACTAAGGTGCCTACCATGTCTGGATGTGGACACCTCAATCACTGATAGACCAGTGGAAGTATTCCCACTACTTGAGCAGGATCTGGCCCAGCCACATCAGCTAATATCTGATGATATAGTGGCTCTCCAGCCATGTGGATTCATCACAGACACTGCCCAATCCACTGTGTCATTCATCCTGTCCAAGGAGTCATGCACATACTTTAGGCAGTCCTGCATGGCAGAATGCACAACTTTTACTACTTGCACTATCTCTTCCAAGGCCCTGGTGATACATGTGATGATGTGAGGTGGTGCCACCTATGCCAGGGAGAGTAGGGCAGTACGTGTGCAATATATGACAGCACAGCTAGCTGGAGGTTTGTAAAGAATGTTATGTCACTTGACTATCAAACTGATTTGTACAGATGCTTGTATTAAAATGGATTTGTAAAGTTGCTTGTGTTAAAAATGCATCAACAGTGGTCCTGCTGGACAGAAAGCAAGTATGCATGTATGTTAGGTTGCATTGTTGTAACTGATCAAATGTCTTGTATATGCTTTAACAGAAAACCCTAGAAGGGTGGATGTTTTTGAAATTATTTTATAACTTTCAGATGCTGCAACAGATCTTAGCAAAGCTCGGGATGTGTATTGTACCAGAGTCATGTGACCAGAGGAGATGTCATTTTATAACCAGCACTGAAATAATCCTTAGAGATTAGAGAGAGAGAGATGTGATGGAACTCTCATAGCACCTGGTTTCATTGAAACCCTTGCAACACAGAACCTGACAGGAAAGATATCTCACAGATATCTCACACATCCATCAGACATCATCAGCTTTCACTGTAGTAAGACACTCATCAGACATCCTCTTGCCTTGCATTAGTAAGTAACCATGGAACAGCAATTCTTTAGTCAGTCAGGAATATTTAGTGAGGGGGGCGTGGCCAAGGATGAACACAGGATAGCAGCAGATTTCTTCAGCTCCACCAATTTCATTACACTGACAGGAATTAATTACTTAAAAAATTAATTTTTGAAGTAATTTTCTTTCTAAATACGTTTGTTTTATATAGTTCTTGAACTATATCTAAAAAAGAAAGGAAATCTTAACAATATTCCTGTCAGAAATCACTGTGGAAATTTTCCTGTCAGTTTATCAGTCTGAAATGAGTTCCAGTAAGACAAATTCTCAAGACTCCAGCATCAAGAAAGAACTTCAGTCTCTGATAATTATAATCCAGCAACTTACTGATAAAATGGATAAAATGGATACTAAAATAGACACCTTCATAGAAAAAACTACAAAACAAATAGACCTGTTACATACAGACCTGCAACAACAGAAGAACCAGATGACAGGCATAGAAGAAGCTGTGAATGACATGGAAAATAGAATCCAAGAAGAGGAAATCAACATTGAGTTTCTGCTGAAACAAAATACACATTTACAAACAAAGCTGGATGACCTGGAAAATAGATCTAGGCAATAACATTAGGATTTTTGGACTGCCAGAAAATATTGAAGGTAACAATATTACTTCTTTTTTAACAACTTGGTTCCCTAAAACTTTAGACTTACCAGAAGCATTCTCTTTTGGTATCGAAAGAGCACATAGATCTATAGCTAATACTAACTCTAACAAAAAATATCCTAGATCAGTTATAGTTAGATTTCTATCATCTTTTGATAAAGAGATGGTTCTTAAATCTGCTTGGGCTAAAGCTCCTGTTAAGATTAATGAGACAACTGTGCGTTTTGACAATGACTATTCTTCCATGGTAATAGCTAAAAGAAAAGTTTTTCTGCCACTAATAAGGGAGCTTTAAAAGCACAGTTTAAAACATACCTTCTGTTTCCTGCCAAGCTTAAAATCTTCCTTCCTGATGGTCCTAAGGTTTTCGATGATTTAGACTCTGCTTTACTGTTTGTCAAAGGAAAAAGGATTTTGGATAAAATAGAAGAAATGGAATGGGCTAGTTCTTCATTAAAGAGATTGGCAACTGAAGCTTCGTGGAAGACTTCAGAGAAGAAGAAGAGACTGAAAAACAAATGATTTGTTATATGTTTTTTTTCTCTCTCATCATTTTAGTTCATTATTAATCTTTTTCAATATAGTTCCTGCATTTCCAGAAAGCCACAAATATTTTGGAAAAGATTTAATCAAAGTTATTCTCTATGTGCAAAGAAATGTTTTGTTTCATAACCAGTCAAAATACCTGAAGATTTAATGGCAAGCTGTGATTCAATTTGTTTCTCTTTCTGAAAAGAAGTAAGGTTAGTAATTTGATACATTTTTTGATCGTTACCCTTTTTTTCCCTTCTCCTTTTATTATTTTCTTTGTTTAAACAATGACATTCTATTTAGATTATGTAGTGGGTAAAGGGTGCGGGAGGGCAGGGAGAGAACAGTAATGAAAATATCATTAATAGAATAATAACATATTTATTCCTTGTAAAAGTTTTTATAAGTTCTTCAAATGCTATTTCTAATTATACTTTCTTGATTATACTGCTTATGCCTGTTTGTAAATAATTTGTTATGCTTTAACTAATAATAATCAGAACTAAATAAGAGTAAATAATATGTTTTATTTTTAACTCTATTAATATAAACAGTAAGTAACATTCCATTGTATATACTTCTTACAGCTTTCTCTTACATTATTTTATTTCTGCCTCACTCCCTTTTATTTTCTACTCTCTTTTTCTTTTCTTTATTAATATATAGAAATGCTTTTGATTGTGTGGGCACAGTGAATAATAGGATTTGTATGAAAATTGACTTGGGAGAAGAATGTTGAGTTTTATTGCTTGTTGGTAATTTTGGGCTTAATTTCACTTACATAGAGGCTGTAATGATCTGTGGAATACATTGTGAAGGTTGTGTCATGTTTAGATGCATTTACACTGCTAAATGAATGTTTGTCACTAGTTTTTAATAAGTTTCCCGCCAAAATGTTAAGAGAGACAATCTGAGATGTGGGCTGTCTCATGCACAGTGTTCATGAGTTACTTCAGAAGCTTCAGCTCACAGAATTCTCACAGAGAAACTGAAAGCAGTTAGTATAACCTTTGACATAGTTATCACACTGACACACCACAGATTCAGGAAAATACTCTATTCATAAAATATGTCAGTTATAATGTTTTGTTTCATAACCAGTCAAAATATCTGAAGATTTAATGGCAAGCTGTGATTCAATTTGTTTCTCTTTCTGAAAAGAAGTAAGAGGCTGTAATGGTCTGTGGAATACATTGTGAAGGTTTTGTCATGTTTACATGCATTTACACTACTAAATGAATGTTTGTCACTAGTTTTTAATACGTTTCCCGCCAAAATGTTAAGAGAGACAATCTGAGATGTGGGCTGCCTCATGCACAGTGTCCATGAACTACTTCAAAAGCTTCAACTCACAGAATTCTCACAGAGAAACTGAAAGCAGTTAGTATAACCTTTGACATAGTTATCACACTGACACACCACAGATTCAGGAAAAATACTGTATTCATAAAATATGCCAGTTATAATGAGTCTAAATGATGTAGTTTCTTGTAGTAAGTAAATGTCTTATTTTAGAAGGCATAGAAAATGAAACATTTATTTAAATGTTTTTGAAAATCTACTTAACAGCAGCATAATAATCTGTGTTAAAAATTTGTGTTCCAAACATATACTTTACTATAACTCATTTAATTCATCTGATTGACAAGCATAAATAATCTTATAACTCTATTCTGGAAGAAATGTCATGTGATATATTTTAAAGCAGTAGGTTAGCATGATTGTAAAATCTGGTTACTAAAATGTGTTTGCTGTGCATTATTTTGTATAAAGCAGACAGATTTATTCTAGGGACAGCAAGTAGGATAGTGCTCAACAAAGACACAACTCAGTGAGATCATATATATATATATATATATATATATATATATATATATGTGTATGTGTGTGTGTGTGTGTGTGTGTGTGTGTGTATGTGTATGTGTGTGTGTGAGTGTGATGGCTTTTTTTATATAATAATGCAAGTGTTTCTGAGAATCTGCATAACTATCCAATATGATTTATAATAATTTCTATGAATACAATATTTTACTCTATTGACAAAATGAATGTTTGCCACAAGTTTTAATAAGTTTCCCGCCAAAATGTTAAAGGAGACAATCTGGGATGTGGGCTGTCTCATGCACAGTGTCCATGAACTACTTCTAAAGCTTCAACTCACAGAATTCTCACAGAGAAACTGAAAGCAGTTAGTATAACCTCTGACCTAGTTATCATACTGACACACCACAGATTCAGGAAAAATACTCTATTCATAAAATGTCAGTTATAATGAGTTTAAATGATGTAGTTTCTTGTAGTAAGTAAATGCCTTATTTTAGAAGGCATAGAAAATGAAACATT
Source organism: Protopterus annectens (assembly GCF_019279795.1). Lineage (NCBI taxonomy): Eukaryota > Metazoa > Chordata > Ceratodontiformes > Protopteridae > Protopterus > Protopterus annectens. The sequence goes on along the minus strand of NC_056730.1, from coordinate 503,645,514 downwards.
TATTTAAATGTTTTTGAAAATCTACTTAACAGCAGCATAATAATCTGTGTTAAAACTTCTGTTCCAAACATATACTTTATTATAATTCATTTAATTCATCTGATTGACAAGCATAAACAATTTTATAATTCTATTCTGGAAGAAATGTCATGTGATATATTTTAAAGCAGTAGGTTAGCATGATTGTAAAATCTGGTTACTAAAATGTGTTTGCTGTGCATTATTTTCTATAAAGCAGACAGATTTATTCTAGGGACAGCAAGTAGGATAATGCTCAACAAGGACATAACTCAGTGAGATCATATATATATATATATATATATATATATATATGTGTGTGTGTGTGTGTGTGTATGTGTATGTGTGTGTGTATGTATGTGTGTGTGTGTCTGTGTGTATGTGTGTGATGGCTTTTTTTTTAATAATGCAAGTGTTTCTGAGAATTTGCATAACTATGCAATATGATTTATAATAAATTTTATGAATACAATATTTTACTCTATTGACAATAATGAGTTTAAGTAAATGCTCATATACAAACAATTCAAGATTTTTTTTTTTGGAAGCTGTTAATAGTATTCACATGACAGAAAATAGATGCATCTTAATATATGTAATGTCTGAATCATATTAGCCAAAGTTTTTGATTTAAATGAATGTTAGAACCTAATTTTCTCTCCTCTTGATTTCTAACATCAAGATTATTTGAATGCTATTTGAATACAAGTGTTATATATTACATAGATCTATATAGTAGTATGAACAGTTTAAAAAAAAAAAAGTTTATTTTAGTTTATATGATGCTGTTTTACCAAATGTGTAGTTTTGTCTTGATAGATAATTGAATTGAAAACTGTTAACCTCAGTTAAATATAACTAGTATTAAATTGATAAGGTGGTAGCTGAGGTACTGCTGCTTAGGGTAGGGGGTTAAATTGAGTAGTAAATACTACTCTAAGTTGGAGTTTTCAACTCCAGGCTGGATGCAAGGTTTAATCCTTACATTATTTTCACTTGTTCATTGTTATATGTATATAGTTTTGACATCCACAATATATTTTGTATACTCATTGTCACTACAAACAAAATTGAATCCTATACAAAATCCCATAATAGATTTAATAAATACAGCTATATTTAAAGGTACACCTAAAAGAGGAGATGTAACATTATTTATCTTGTTATTTGTTATTTCGATCATAAGATTCTTGAGTTTTAAAATGCCAAATGACATCTTTAAAAGGAATTTCTTTAAACATTAATGGATTGAATAATCCGTGTAAAAGGGCAAGCCTAATAAGATACATTAATTTACACAAGGCCAATCTAGTCTTCCTGCAAGAAACCCATCTCTTGAAAAAGATATTGATAAACTAGCCACTAATAAGTATACAGTATTGGTTAGTTCAGAGCACACTCAGAAAAAGAGGAGTGGCTATTTTATGGAATAAAAGTATGCCCATTCCTAAAACCATTAAGTCTTTTCAGGATGACAAAGGAATGTTTTGTATGGTTACAATACAAATTAATGGGAAGACTTACACTTTAATTAATGTATATTGGATACCTGGAATTGGTATTAATACAGTGAAACATCATATTGATAAGATCATATCATTCTCTATAGGGGATATTATTTTAGCTGGTGATTTTAATTGTATACTACATGAAAGTGATACTACCACTATAAGGAAAAGAAGAATTACATCTAATGCAAAACATTACATGCAAAACAAACATGCATAACTCACTAGTTCATTTACTTACCTGTTTGTTTTTCCCTTTCTCTGATTGTTTCCTGCTGAACTCCTCTCTCTTGTGTCTACCCGCTCCGTTAAGCCCTCTGGCTCACTCCGGCCCCTCCCTGCCCCCAAATTCCACCCGCCCCTAGCACCTCTACATTTATCCCCACATAACCACACCCACCACATTCTGCAGCCAATCAGAACATACTCTTCTCCGCCTACTCCATAGTCATCCCCTCCCACTCACACCCTCTCTACTTCTAAACTCTCCCATTTTATACTGTCTTTTACTCTTCTCAACATGTACAACACTCACCTTCCTCTCCTACTACTAACTCTTCTAACTATTCTTTCCTCCACCTACCTAATAACCTACTATGAACAACCATTAAATCCTAATGTTAACATACCACATAGACACACCCTAACTACCCCCCCATCTACACTCACAACACATCTTAGTCTAACATATTGCAACACATATCTTGACTCTAAATATCATAGACTCTCACATATCAAATACCTTATTCTCAGACACACAAAATACTTGTACTTCTGTAAGCCTTCACAATTAAATCACCTTATTCATAGTCTACAATTACTTGATGGGGACATCCACCCCAACCCAGGCCCAAACACTTCAACAACACCCCCTAACTCCCAACAAATCAAAACTACTCCTACACCAGATTCTAAACCTACTAAATCTCTCACAATAGCTCATCTTAACATCCGTAGCATTTGCAATAAACTTCCAGCTCTCCATGCCCTTCTAGAAGTCCAGCAATTTGACATTCTCTGTCTTACCGAAACCTGGCTCAAACCCCCTATAAAAGATAATGAAATCATCCCCCCTGGCTACAACATCCTAAGACAGGACCGTCTTAATAAAAAAGGTGGCGGGGTAGCCATTCTATTTAAATCTGGTCTGGATGTAAAGAAATCAGCCCAAACCCCTCCATATGACTCTAACGCTGAACTTATTATTTCGAAAATCTCCCTTAACCCACACAAACCTATTAATATTATCTGCACCTATCTTCCACCAGGCAACAACCCCCCCCATATTAGAAAACCTACTTAACTGGTTTTCTACTAATCTTCTTCAAGAAACCATATTGCTAGGTGACTTCAATATTGATTGGAATGCTTGCAACCAAGCTAATCCATCCACCCTTATCAACCTGCACGGATTCCACCAAACCATCAACTCTACAACTAGAACAAATAAGAGCAATAATAAAGATACCATACTTGACTGGATCCTTACAAATAGTCCCCAACAAAAGTATTCAACAGGTACCCTCCCAGATGACCTTAGTGACCACTCTCTCACATACATCATTAGGCACAAAACTCAGCTAAAACAACCTCCCCTAATTCGTCTATCTCGCAGCAAAAAACACTTTGACCCTCAACAGTTTCAAAATGACCTTAGCCTGGTTAACTGGTCTCCTCTCAAAACTCTCCCAATTGATGACGCTGTTAACCACTTTAATAAAACCTTTCTTACTATTTTAGACCAACATGCACCCATGCGATCTATCCGCATGAAATATAAAACAGCCCAATGGCTTACAACCAACACAAAACAGCTTATCCTTAATAGAAATAAGGCCTGGTCTCAGTGGCGAACCTCCAAAGACCCCATTGACCACCTTAACTTCAAACAAAAAAGGAACATGACAAAGTTAGCTATCATTAAAGATAAAAAGAACTTTTACTTCCGCCTACAGCAATCATCCCACCATCATCTACACAAATTTTGGAGATCTATTAACACACTTCTGTCCCCCGGAAAAGTTGAAACTCCAAATCCACTTGGCTCCTGCCCTGACTCTCCCTTACAAACAGCTAATGCTTTTAATAACTTCTTTACGTCTACAATACTTAATCTGGCCAACCAACAAACCCCTGACCCCACTTTATTAGGTAGCCCAAGCTTCACTCCTCCACGTATGCAACTTAAACCCATACCTACCTCCTATATTCTAAATCTACTTCAAAAACTTAAAGCTTCTACCCCCTCAGCTGACAAACTCCCAGCTGAATATCTCCAGCTAGGTGCCAAAGCGGTTGCCTACCCAATCTCTATACTAATAAACAGAACCATAACCGGAAATACTATACCTTCCCTCTGGAAAATCTCACACATCATCCCCCTCTTCAAAGGAGGCGACTCATTTGAATACTCTAACTACCGCCCTATAGCACTGCTATCTCCTATTGCAAAAATAATGGAGAAATGCATCCACAAACAGTTACTAAATCACCTCCTTTCTAACAATCTCCTCGCTAACTGCCAACATGGCTTCTGCCCTTACCATAGCACCACCACAGCCTTATTATCCTTCACTGACTCCATTAATATTAACCGTAATAGCAATCTTCTCTCATCAGCATTCTTTGTAGACCTTTCTAAAGCCTTTGATATGGTGAATCACCAACTCCTTCTTCATCGCTTAAAATCACTCTCTTGACACCCCTGCCTTAACTTGGTTCACTTCCTACCTTCAAAACCGTAAACAGGCTGTTTTATGGAACAACCATCTCTCTGAACTTCTCCCCACCACCCTAGGGGTCCCTCAAGGCTCCATCTTAGGTCCTCTTTTATTTTCCATCTTCATTAATGACTTGCATCTTGCCACACCCCTAACTACTTGCATTCAGTATGCTGACGACACCACCATCATTTGCTCTGCCACAAACCAAGCTGACCTTCACTACCTTACCCAAAAGACATTCACTACTATTGAGCAATGGTTCTCTAACCACTGTCTCCTCTTAAACCCTAAGAAAACTAAACTTCTCCTCTTCTCACCTACACACCTATCTCCCCCTATTAATTTCACAATTACTTCTAACAATGGCACCCTTATCTCTCCTGACCAAACAACCAAACTATTGGGTATTACTATTGACAATCTACTAAAATTTGATTTTCACATTAACTCCTGCATAAAAGCAACTAATAGAAAACTAGGTTCTCTCTATAGAATCAGAACTTTCCTAACTCCTGAAGCAAGAACTACCATAGCAAGAACACATCTTATCTCCACTTTACTATATGCTTGGCCCATTTATTCTAACCTATCTAAGCATAACATTAATAAGCTCACAACAGCCTACAACAACATTGCAAGATTTGCCACTGCCTCTCCATATAAAACACATCACTGTCAGAACCTCTCTAAACTAGGATGGCTGGAATTACCCCACCTAATTCAGTACTATCAGCTTACACTTGCCCACAAAGCCCTTTACCACCCTGAAAACATACCCATGCTCTCCACCCTTATAAAACCCTACAACAACTTAAAAGCCCTACGCTCTTCTAATAAACTACTGATTCAAACTTCTCTTTCTAAGAATACAGCAGGTGATTCCATATTTTCCAACTCAGTTGGTAAGATCTGGAACCAACTTCCTCCAGACCTTGCAGCCCACACTTCCATTACACTATTTAAGACTAAACTGAAACTCTTTCTTACTAAACACTGGCTTTGTTCTTGCATCAATCCTAGTTGATCTAGCTCCTCTATGACCTTCTATTCTCCTCCTTTATTCCGCATACATTCTCCCAAATATATTTCTTCAATTTATTTTCTTTTTCCTGTCGACTAAATAACTATACTTCTCTAATAACACTCATCTTAACTTTTTAAAGAACTTAATTCTTCTCTCCCTTCTCTTACCACATCTGTACTTAAATAATTTCCTTGTCTTTCTATCCCCTTCTTTGTAAACTTCCTGAAATTGTTGCTACTGCCTTTCTTACTTGTGACTTATATCCATACTTGACTTATAACCATTGTGATATTTTTGTTTGTTCTGTTTTTGTGACCATGTAGTAGATAGCGGAGCTTTTCTCCTCGGGCCTCCACTGAAAATGGACTTGTATCCAGTTGGACTAGCCCGGTTAACAAATGTAAAATAAAAATAATAAAATAAAATAAAATAAATAATTTAAATGATTTTGCTAATTCTTATCATTTGAATGATATTAATAATCAGATAGATTCAAAATCATTACCATACACCTTTTTTTCTAACTGATACAAAACTTATTCAAAAATAGATAGGGTCTTTATTTCTAACCAGATGGTAACAGATTTAATTAATTCCAAAATCATTTCATGTCCTATATCTGATCATAACTCAATTGTTTTTGAATTCATGATAAAAAATACTCATAATGTTCAGATCAAAAGGATACCAGCATACTTAACTCAGCTAAAAGACTATAAAGAATATATACTTTCAGAAGTACAACATTTTCTAGACATAAACAATACTCCTGAAGTCTCCATTGTCTATGTTTGGGATGCCTTAAAATCATATCTATATGGACAAAGTATCAGATGGTATAATAATAAAAGGAAATCTTGGGATAAGGAATTGTTAGATATTCAAAGTAAATTAGACTCTTATAAACATAATAATAAAGAAAATATTATGGACAAGAAAGTTATTGAAGAAATAAACAAACTAAATGAGAAATACAAAGAAATTTTAACTCATAAAGTTAAAATAACTTTAGAGAAATACAAGTTTTTGTCTTATTCAATAAGCCCCAAATACTTACATAGACTTAAAAATAAAACAAAAAGATTGAATAAACAAAACCATATCAAAGAAATCTTTCTCTAAGGAAAAGAAGAATGTTTCTAGTATACCAGAAATACTGGATGAATTTAGAAATCACTTTCACAAGATTAACCATAACAACATTAACATGGAACCTAAAGATAAAATAAAGGAGTTTATAACCACAAACATGAATAAAAAGCTTAATAAACAACAGATTAAACTATTGGACAAGAGTATTTCATATACAGAAGTTATTACACAAATAAATAAGCTTAAATCAAACAAAGCACCGGGTAATGATGGTATTATACCAGAGATATATAAAATCCTTTCTAAAACTACATATTCATTAATACATAAGCCCCGGGATTCATGAAGCTCGGCGCAAGGCCGGCGTAAGGTCTGCGCCGGCGGTGCAGTGAATAGCCGGCACAGTAGCGCCATATGCATATTAATGAGAGTGCACCGCAACCACAGACACGTGCGTAGTGTACGTGAGCGAGCCCAGGTAGGATGCGTCTGGAGGCGTGTCTAAGCCGGCATGAGGTGAGCAACCTAATGTGCTGACAGCCACGGTCCGCCCATAATAGTAATGGCAGCAGCCAGGTCCCATGCAGAATGAAACGCATGCGTGAGTATGCAGCATAGTACCCGTCCCAAATAAACAGAGAAGCAAATACAAGCCACGAAGGCTTAAGTGTACCCATCCAAGGAGCAAAGGATATGCATAAGACCGCGTTTGTCCCGCAATGCACCGTCAGTGGTTACACTCAGAGAAGGTGTACAGCAGCATGTCAGCCGCCGCACCGGCATAAGACAGCGACTAAGGTCACCACCTATTCCACTCTGGGTGGGGCAGTCTCTCTATGGGCAGTTGTGTCCCGAAAAAACGTATTAAAAATGGCAAATGTGCTAAGATTGTAGGACATAATGATATCCCGTATGTAATGTAATGGTAGCATGAATTGGTTATTTCTGTAACTGAAATACCTAAATGTCACAAGAAACAGAATAAACAAAAAAACTGCCACAACAATAAGCTTTTATGTAGGCAAACAAGTGAAGTCCTATGCTATATAGTGACCGTGTGTATGTGTCGGCCTGTAAAGTCAGATGTGAGTCCCGAAATATCCCAGCTTGGAAACTGGAAAGGTGGCAACCCCAGTAGCGACATGGGCATGGTCACCAGGGTTACCAGCTGTCCCAATGTGCCATGGACAGTCCCTGATTGGACAGTTGTGTCCCTGCAACAATCGGAAAAATGGAAAATGACCTCAGATCCCCTGCCAAAAATATTCCCGCAATATACATGTAATAGTAGTATAAAACATAATACATTTGTATATGAAACACATACATGGCAGAAGAAAATGAATAAGGAACCTAAATGCTTACAGAATAAGCTTATAGTATGGCAAACAAGTGAAGTTCTGTCAACTGCACTTGCTGTGGGTATGTGTAGTCCTGCAAATTCCGAAGTTTCCACATAACATGCCCCACTATGGGCATTGGAAAAGGTGCCAACCATAATGGTCACAAGCAGTAGTGAGAGTACATAGCCGAGTAGCTGTGTTGACATAACAACAGTAAGGAATCAAGATACCTTAAACACAGGCAAACATGTGCATAGCAACATATCCCACACCCAGCAACGTCTCTGTCGCATACACTGGATGGCGTATATTGAAGTGTAATATCCAGAAGCAGAACCCATGCATTCAGATGTAATACACAATAGCCTCATTGTACATGTCAGTCCCACCCATGTACACCTGTGCACCCTAACCCGCTAGCATCCGTGCAGCTATACACCCACACACAATGTGCATACCTGAAATGTGGTAAGATGTTTGTGTTAGCCAATGCCACGCGGGCAAATACGTGCCCCACATGTCACCAACCCACCTCAGGTACAGATATGTAAATGGCTGCATGTGAATGTGTCTGCAGAATGTGTACATCCTGCATGTGGTATGTACCCGTCGAAACCATATAGGTTTGCAGACGACACGGTGCACATAACTGTACACATGTGGACAAGTCGGGTTGTTGAACCACCGCTCGATGATTAGCTATGCAGTGAAGTCGATCACATATAGTGGAACACGTGCCACCAAACAGGACTTCCTAACAGGGTGCTACAGGCAAAGAAGGGAAGGTGGGACATCACATGTGGAGAGTAGCGTTGCGGACGACCAAATACACACGGTCAAGGTAAAGGACGAACAACATGCATATGGCGGATGGATGTTGTTCAAAAATATATATAGAAACACATATGAAGTGCCAGTTGAGACTCGAAATACTAGATAATGCATTGAATTGTACCGTACAATATGGCAGTAGAACTAAGCCTGCATGTAATTGGTGAAGCTAAGCTGTAGTGTGATGGAATTCTGATCCTGGCAGTAACCAGTACAGCAGGCTTATGTCTGTCAGCATTAATTATCTGCTGGGTTACAGAACAATAAATGTATGTACATGCATAACATCACCCCTTCCCCTGAGGAGGATGGCCTTGTGAGCTCTCGAAGATAACAGTACAACTCCTTACCAGAGAGACAAAGCAATGTATTAAGAAATTAACCGACTACAGTATCGGAACAGTCTAGGGACCTTGAAACAGCTACAATCACAGAAGGACACTGTAATTGACAAGGTGCCTTGCAAGGCTGTGTTATTCTCATGGGAAAACATTTAATAAGCATTACCTGAGCACTGTTGTAGGAATACAACGTTGTGGACTCTAGCGATGTAAATGCCTTGTGACTGACCACATCATTAATGTGTGCAAAAGATGATAGTATACCCAATGTTCATACAGCTGTAACATGTATAGAGTAAAACAAATGTCTAAACATTTACTGCATAGTTCTTTGCCTCCTGCTGCACAGTAGTAAAACGTTATTAATCTCAGCTTCCTGTGTTATTGACTGTCAGTTTGAAAATACGAATGAGTGTTACAGTTTGATTTAAACAACTTAATTGACAGATGTGTACAGTCTAGCATGGGAATAGGTCAAGCCAACCATCACAATGTCCATGTGTACCACATACAAACAGCCAGTAACACGCAGAAGTAGTACATGAAGGCATACAGGACATATGGCACGTGCCAAGTGCAGATGCATGACACAAACCCCAGGATGGGTGTCCTGCAAGAGGAACATGTGCCAACCACACCTCCCACAGATGTACCGGCAATAAAACACATGGCAAACACACAGAAACACTACTGTCCAACACACCGACTGCAACGGAGCCTGGTCAAACACCAACATGAAGCATGCACAAACAGGGACTTGTGTAATGTTTGCCTTAACACCCCCCCCATAGGCCAAAGAAGAATAGAATGGACATATGCATGTAATGTTGTGAAGGATGTGTGGTGGTCCTCGGTATCACAGTGTTAGGACACAGATACACTGTCATCAACTGTGACGTATGTGCACTGTACACAGCATACCTGCATGTAATACAGAGGACAATCATGTGCCAGAGAAATATACACTGGAGAAGAGTATAGGGGATAGACAATTATAAATGTGACAAACTATGAATATAGGTTCATACGTCCATAGGTACAGGGTAGGCCATCGTCCCAGGTTCAGCCATAACACTACACCATAGTTAGGATGACTTTGCCAACCTTCTGTGCTTCAGCTTAGGATGACTTTGCCAAAAAAAGGGGG
>NC_056730.1:503483589-503634987 GCF_019279795.1 Protopterus annectens | reverse complement strand
GCAAGGCTCAAATTCTAAACCTACCACCCTAGTACTCAAATAAGCTAATTAACTAAGGGTAATGCTGCTCAATGCCAGAAGTCTCAATCTCAAGATGCACGCACTCGAGGCCCTTCTCAGTATGGAGAACATCGATGTCTGTGCTGTGACAGAAACCTGGTTCAAGGCTCCTGAGAGCACCCCAGCACTATCAGGTTTCACCTCATATCATGTGTTCCGGCCCCAAAATCCGGACAACACCAAGAAAGGAGGGGGGGGTGTCCATATTCATAAAGGACACCCACACCTCAAGGTTGGTGGCAACGCACGATGCATCGGAGACCATCCAGGTGCAATTAACCATAGGCAAGACTGCTCTGCAATTTGTAGCATGTTACAGGCCACCCTCTCAAACTCAGGAACCTCACATGGCCTTCCTGAAAACAATGGAGGGGATAAATGTATCTCCAAACACCATCATACTAGGTGACTTCAACTACCCTAATATAGACTGGGAACACTACTCAAGCCCAAACACTCTAGCCCAAAGGTTCCTGGAGTTCATAAACTCAAATGCCATGGAACAACTAGTCACCATCCCCACAAGAGGAGAAAACATACTTGATCTCATCATCACGAACATGGGATCACAATGTTCAACACCGGAAGTATACCCCTCACTGGTGAGATCAGATCATAAACTAATCTCGCTGGAGGTCCTCATCCCGCCCCAACCTGAAATAACAAAGACCACAGTGAAAAACTTCTCAAAAGCTGACTTCACACTTCTAAAAAGTAGTGTGGTCTCCTTTAAGGCCCCTGAGCCAGTGGTAAACATTACTCAAACCACTGAATCACTTACAAATGCCTTCTACCAGCACCTACCGGACTGCATGGATCAGGCAATCCCAAACAAAACTAAGACTCTTTGTACCAAAGGCAAGCATCCAGTCTGGTGGACCCCAGCCATAAACAAGCTCTACAACAAAAGGAGGAAGCTACTACAAGATAGAGCAAAATCCTTGAAAGGTAAGACACCTTTGATCATTATAAGTAAAAAACTAAGAGCTCTCATAAAATCATCCAAGGCAAATTTTGAGAGAAAAATCGCCAAGGACTCAAAAGACAATCATAAGGCCTTCTTTAGCTATGTTAGAAACCTAGGAGGAAACTCCCAGATATGCTCAGAATTAGTTCAAAATGATGTGAAGATTACTGAACCTACACACATTGCCAACATACTGGCTGACAGGTTCAGTGCAAACCCCCCCCCCTCCCCCCCAAAAGGAGAGATATCTATACCAGAGGATTGTAGCCCCCCAAACATCTCAAACGCCCAGGTGAGAACTGCTCTCTCCAAAGCAAAAAACACAGCATCCATGGGACCGGATGGTGTCCCCGGCTGTGTGCTCCACGAACTCAATGAGGAATTAAACCTGCAGTTAGGACAGCTGTTTAATCTTAGCCTCACCTCAGGATACGCACTCCAAGGAGTGGCGCACGGCCACTGTGGTCCCACTTCACAAGGGCGGTGCCTCCACCGACCCTGGAAATTACCGTCCCATTAGCTTGACAAGCCTTATCTGCAAAGCCATGGAGAGGATCATAATGGAACTCATAAATAAAGACATAGGGAACTTGCAGACTTTGGATCCAACCCAGTTTGGCTTTGTCAAAGGCAGATCATGCCTTTTAAACTTGGTTGACTTTTTCGAAACAGTCACCAAGGCCATTGATGAGGGAAAGGCAGTCCATACAGCCTACCTTGACCTGGCAAAGGCCTTCGACACAATACCCCACTCAGGTATCATCGAAAAACTCATCAGCTTGAATGTAAACCCATACATCACAAGATGGGTTGCAAACTGGCTAAGTGACAGAACCCACAGGGTCAGAGTTGCTGGAGCCATGTCAGACTCAAAGCCTGTCACAAGTGGTGTCCCACAGGGCTCAGTCCTGGGTCCACTCTTGTTCGGCATCTACTTTTCTGAAGTACAAGCAAACACAGGAGGGTTATGGCTGACAAAGTTTGCAGATGACTGCAAACTGGGCGCTATAGTCGAAAACACATCTGACACAGATATCCTTCAGAAGGGCCTCACAGAAATGGATAACTGGTGCCAGAGCCATGGCCTAAAGTTAAATGCCAAGAAATGCATAGTCATACCCTTCGGGAAAACAAGGTTACCCCTAGCTACCATATAGGTGGCAATCCACTGAGCACAGAAGAAGTCATCAGGGATCTGGGGACCCAGGTTGACAGTAGCCTTCGCTTTGACACTCATGTTGCTAAAGTAGTTAGGAAAACCTTCTACATTGCCCACCTGATCATGAAGGGATTCACATCTAGATCAAGGGAGGTCATCGTCCCCCTGTACTCATCACTCATAAGACCTATGATTGAGTACAATGCCCCATTCGGAATGTATCTGACCCGACACCTGCAGCAGCTGGAAAGGCCCCAAAAGTTCCTCACCAAAAGGATAAAGGGTCTCAAAAATATGTCTTATGCTGCCCGACTGAAAGAACTCCAGCTCTATTCAGTCTCATACCGCTTGCTCAGAGGTGACCTGTGCCTGACATATAAGGCCATGTCAAACCCTGATTTGATGAATATGCTTCACCTCAAAAAATCTAGATCCTCAGAACCACAAGGGGCGGAGACTTAAACCTTGACACGGTTATTAATAGAACGTGCTGGAGGGACAGATTCATCACCCAGAGACTCCCTATGCTGTGGAACAAAATCCCGGTACATGTGAGGCAGAGCACCTCGCTGGCCTTGTTCAAGAGGAATCTTGATCAATGGATGGGGGATCGCAGATATACCCCAGGGATTACTTCAGTGTCACTGCTTGACAGAGGCACAGCAAAATAATGGGCATAGTTTTATTCAAACTAAGGGGGGGAAAGCCAAATAACTATGGCTTATAAATGCCCTTGGGCAGATAGCATAGTATGAACCTATGAACCTATGAACACACACACACACACACACACACACACACACACACACACACACATATATATATATATATATATATATATATATATATATATATATATATATATATATATATATATATATATAATATTAGCCTGGCAATAATACAGAAAACAACCTATGACCCAAAAAAACCCAAAAGTAAATAGCTATGTTACCAAGCCCAAAAATTGTGATGGTGTGATGGGGTTGCTATTTCTTACATCAAATAGCCTTCATCAAAAACAAGCCTAACAGACCGGGGCACACACAACAACACAACATGGCACATAAAGTTAGCTATGCACCTGTTACCTGCCCAGCAGTTAACAAAGTTTGAGAAACCAACATAACCAAGAGGAACCTCCTAAGTCAAGCCAAGCAACTGGTAATCCTTGTCCAACTTAAAACAAATAAATAAATAAAGGACAGTCTCCATACTCCTACACAGCTCAAATTCTTGAATGCCTTACTATCAAACTTGCGAGTTATCGCATACCCTAAGACTGTTACACTCACAGTTAAAAATGGAGAACATCAACATTTGTGCTGTAATGGAGACCTGGTTTAAAGTGGCATAAAGCACCCCTGTGCTACCAGGCTATAATTCATTCCACAACTTTTGGCCCCAAAAAGCTGCATAGGTGGTGGTGTCTCCATATTCATAAAGGATATGCACACCTCCAGACTAGTAGCCCAGCATAATGCAGAGGAGATGCTTCTGGTACAACTAACATTGGGTAAAATGGCAATCCAGATCATAGCCTGCTATAGGTCCCCAACCATGTCCCTAGACTCTCACTCCACGTTCCTAAGCAGTCTGGAATCTATCAAGGTCCAATCCAACACTCTCATACTAGGAGACTTCAACGACCCCTCCATCAACTGGGAAAACTACTCAAGCACCAATACACTGGCCCAACGCTTCCTGGAATTAGTTAACTGCAATGCCCTGGACCCTACTGGAGGAAGCAACATCCCTGATTTGGTTATTACTAAATTGGGCAACTGTTGCTCTACACCAGTAGTCAATGTCTCCCTGGTCAGATCTGACCATAAACTAATCACCATGGAAATCCACATCACACGCACACACACACACACACACACACACACACACACACACACACACACACACACACACACACACACACACACACACACACACACACACACACACACACACACACACTCACACACACACCCCAAAAAGGTAAACACCTTGAAAAACTTCTCTAAAGTTGACTTTGGGCTCCTAAAAACAGAGGTGGCTAACTTCATGGCACACATGCCAATGGAAAATAGCTGCAAGACTGCAGAATCCTATACCACTGCACTGTACGAACATGTACATAAATCCATGGAACTAGCCATACCCATCAGAACCAAGATGATTTCCTCCAAAAAAAGGAAGTTAATCTGGTGGTCCCCTGACATTAATAAACTGTACAGCAGAATGAAGAAACTGCTGCAAAAAAGGTGAAGTCCCAAGACTGGAAAAACTCCCTTATTAGCCTCGACAAAAAGTTGAGATCCCTCATCAAATCCTCTAAAGTCAGCTATGCAGACAGAATTGCATCAGACACTGAAAATAATCACAAAACCTTCTGCAGTTATATCAAGAACCACCACATCAATACCTAGATTTGATCTGAGTTACTGCATAATGGTACCTCCTATACTGACCCAACAGATATTACCAACATACTGGCCAAAAGATTAAGTGCCAACTATACCCCCCAAATGACAAATCACAATACTGGCAGAATGCCAGGCACCCAGCATTACTGCAGCACAGGTTAAAGCTGCATTGTCCAAGGCCAAGAATACAACATCAACATTTGTGCTGTAATGGAGACCTGGTTTAAAGTGGCATAAAGCACCCCTGTGCTACCAGGCTATAATTCATTCCACAACTTTTGGCCCCGAAACATGGATTAAAGCTGCATAGGTGGTGGTGTCTCCATATTCATAAAGGATATGCACACCTCCAGACTAGTAGCCCAGCATAATGCAGAGGAGATGCTTCTGGTACAACTAACATTGGGTAAAATGGCAATCCAGATCATAGCCTGCTATAGGTCCCCAACCATGTCCCTAGACTCTCACTCCACGTTCCTAAGCAGTCTGGAATCTATCAAGGTCCAATCCAACACTCTCATACTAGGAGACTTCAACTACCCCTCCATCAACTGGGAAAACTACTCAAGCACCAATACACTGGCCCAACGCTTCCTGGAATTAGTTAACTGCAATGCCCTGGACCCTACTGGAGGAAGCAACATCCCTGACTTGGTTATTACTAAATTGGGCAACTGTTGCTCTACACCAGTAGTCAATGTCTCCCTGGTCAGATCTGACCATAAACTAATCACCATGGAAATCCACATCACACACACACACACACACACACACACACACACACACACACACACACACACACACACCAAAAAAGGTAAACATCTTGAAAAACTTCTCTAAAGTTGACTTTGGTCTCCTAAAAACAGAGGTGGCTAACTTCATGGCACCCATGCCAATGGAAAATAGCTGCAAGACTGCAGAATCCTACACCACTGCACTGTACGAACATGTACATAAATCCATGGAACTAGCCATACCCAAAAGAACCAAGATGATCTCCTCCAAAAAAAGGAAGTTAATCTGGTGGTCCCCTGACATTAATAAACTGTACAGCAGAATGAAGAAACTGCTGCAGAAAAAGGTGAAGTCCCAAGACTGGAAAAACTCCCTTATTAGCCTCGACAAAAAGTTGAGATCCCTCATCAAATCCTCTAAAGCCAGCTATGCAGACAGAATTGCATCAGACACTGAAAATAATCACAAAACCTTCTGCAGTTATATCAAGAACCACCACATCAATACCTAGATTTGCTCTGAGTTACTGCATAATGGTACCTCCTATACTGACCCAACAGATATTACCAACATACTGGCCAAAAGATTAAGTGCCAACTATACCCCCCAAATGACAAATCACAATACTGGCAGAATGCCAGGCACCCAGCATTACTGCAGCACAGGTTAAAGCTGCATTGTCCAAGGCCAAGAATACTGCTTTAATGGGACCCAGTAATATCCCTGGCTGTGTTCTACATGAACTACAAAGCGAACTGGCACTGCATCTGTGTGCCCTGTTCAGTCACAGCCTCACCTCAGGCTTTGTTATTACCGAATGGTGCACTGCTACCGTCATCCCTGTCCATAAAGGGGGAGCAACTATAGACCCTGGGAATTATTACCCCATTAGCTTGATGAGTCTGAGACCCCACACATTTGGGCTTTGTGAAAGGGAGATTATGCCTGCTCAACCTGGTTGACTTATTTGAGTCAGTCCACAGGGCTGTGGATAAAGGTAAGGCATTGCATGCAACCTACCTCAATCTGGCCAAGGACTTTGATACTATTCCTCACTCGGGAATTATTGATAAAGTCACCAGACCAAGCATCAACACCTATATCATTAGTTGGCTTGCAAAATGGCTCACAGATAGAACACACAGTGTGAAAGTAATAGACTCAAAATCAGACTGCCGACCAATCACACGTGTTGTCCCACAGGGATCAGTCCTGGGTCCTCTCCTGTTCGACATCTACTTCTCTGAAGTTCAGGCCAACACAAAGGGACTTTGACCAAGTTCGCACATGACTGCAAACTGGGAGCCATTACTAACTCCCCAAGTGATGCAGACAGCCTACAGAAAGGCCTCACTGAGATCAATGACTGGTGTTGAAACCATGGCCTTAAGCTTAATGCCGAAAAATGTGTCGTCATCCCCTTTGGTAAAAACTCAATTTCCACTAATTACAACATTGATGGGAGCCCACTGAACACTGAAGGCGTTATAAAAGATCTGGGGTTGCAGGTTGACAGCAGCCTCTCCTTTGACCACCACATTGCCACTGTGGTCAGAAAGTCCTTTTATGTGACTTATCTCATTACCAAGGGTTTTGCATCCAGGAATGAAGAGGTCATCATCTCTCTCTGTACTCTTCCCTCATTAGGCCAACCATTGAGTATAATGCCCCATTTGGCATGTACCTCACTAGACACCTGTAACAGCTGGAAAGGCCATAAAAGTACCTCATAAAGAGGATCCTAGGCATTAATCACATGCCATACACAGACAGAGTCAAAACACTCCAGCTATTTTCTGTCTCATATCACCTAGAGGCAATCTTTGCCTGACTTACAAAGCCATGTCTGGCCCAGCTCTGTTAGAAATGCTACATTTAAAGAAATCCTATGTCTGGCCCAGCTCTGTTAGAAATGCTACATCTAAAGAAATCCTACTCCCTCCACGCCACATGCAAAGTACAAGATAAAACTAAAGGTTCTGTAGCTGACAAACTACTTATGACTGCAAACTGCATGTGGTCTATTAATCTCCAAATAATGTCAACATCCTACATGACAGTTTAACACAAACAAATGACTGGTGCCAAAGTCATGTTCTTAAACTCAATGCAAAAAAAATGCATTATCCATTTCTATTTGTATTATGTTCATGCTAACTACCACAACAATAACACCCTAAGTATGCACTCACAGCAACCTTACCTTTGATCACCTTGTGGCCACAGCGGTAAGAAGGGCATTCTATATTGCTCATCTCACAAGTAAGGGCACTGCATCCATAAAAAGCAAGCTATATCTGCAAAGTACTCTTCCCTCATAAGGTCAATAATTGAGTACAATGCCCCTTTTTGTATGTACCAGAATAAGCACTTGCATGAATTCATGAGACTACAAAGGTTCTTCAAAAGGAAAAGTCAAGCTTTTCAGCATGTGTCCGCTGTGGAGTCTCTGAACTCACTGCCAGTTTAGTCTGTCTCATACAGACTGCTCAGATGATTGATGCCTTGCATATAAAGCAATCTTTGACCCTGCTTTACTGTACCTGCTGCATATTCACCATTGGGATAGTACACAGGTTACTTGCTGTAAAGAACTTAACCTGGTTGGCGACATTAATAGTACCTAAGGGAGGGAGGGGCAGATTTGTCTCGCAGAGCTTACCACAACATTGGAATGGACTGTCCCTTCATGTCAAACAGAACACCTTATTGGCCCTCTTCAAACGCTATCTGGATGATTGGAAGGGTAACATTAAATTGACCATCGGAGGTTTCACCTGTGTCCATCCTGGACAGGGGCAAGTGGTGCTTATTGTGGAAATAAGGGTAAAACATGGCTAGGCTTTTTAGGGCCTCATGGCCACTAGCCTAGTAACGTCCTATGATACAATGCTCCTATGTAGCCTCACCTTTTCCCTATCTGTAACAACACTGATTCTGCAGCTGAAGAATATTTCATAGGTTCAACGGACAATACTAGTCAATTGGCTGGGAAGCCCTTATAAGCCTAGATACAAATTTTGCCCTTGTTCTCACATAGTTAGCAGCAGTGCATTTGTGTCCACCATGAACACAGATGGGATCTTAGAGGTATATTTTCTGTTTCCCATGCAGTCGTCCCGGTTCATCCTAAAGATGATTAGTGAGGTACTGGCCAAGGCTCTTGCTACCCTCATAGTGCCTTTTTATGCAGTGTCTCAAGGACATTATTCCTGAAGTAAAAAGTCAATTTAAAAACAATCTCAAGGTTATGCTGGGATCCCACAGGTATATCTCCTGTTTCCCATGCAGTTTTCCCTGTTCATTTTAAAGATGGTTAGTGAGGTACTTTGCTTGACATGGAGAGGAGTCTATTCAACAGATGGGGAGTCTTTGGAACATAAAGATATCCAGCCAACAAGCTCAAGTAATGTTGCATACCAGGTTGAGGCCTTGCGTGCGGGTTGAGTGAGTGGAATTAGACTTACGGATATGCAGCAACTCTATCAAGGCTGCAACTGACACAGCCCTGGATGCCACACACAAGTCACCAATGAGCAGTCTGGATGAGACTGAGTAGAGGGACAGGACTGTCAGCCTACCTGTACAAGATAGATGTTTGAGTCCCTGGATCTTCCTTGTCATGAACCTCTGGGGTCTCTCATGCATGTGCTTTGCAAGGTACATGTCAGAGAGAATATTGTATTTGACAATGTGTGTGAGAAGGAAGAAGTACAGAGATGTTATGACTTTTTACAGAAGGGCTAGATTTTTGTGTCATATTTCTGGTCTGTTTCTCATAAATTTGTGTTTTCTGTCGGCAAATTGTTGATAATTCCTTTAAGGTCAAAGACCAAAAATAAGGTCAGAAATTTAAGTTTCATATCTCATACCCTTTAAAAAATTCAAGGTAATCCAAAACCAGTTATTCTATCAACTTTCTAAGCTTGTAAAGCAATATTTAAAAAGTGTCCCTATTTTTGGGACTTTGTCCCCCCATTATTTGTGGCATTGTCCACATTTTTGGTTCTAAGAGGTGACAATCCAGCACTACACCGCTCAGCAAGAGGCCTTCACTTCACTGTAATAAGCCAATCAATACATTGCAAGCGATTGGTTAATTACAGTTAACATATATAACCCGCTGCTGTAAGTATCGGTGGCAGATGTGAACTGGAATTTTTAGTCAAAGGCTAAAAGTATTAAAAAAAAAAGTATAAAAAAAAAATAAAGTTAATGTTCCATTTTCTGGCACACTACACAGATTGCCAGATGCATGTCACCCACCCCCCATGTCTCATACACTCACAGACACACGCAGACATTCGGGTTTCAGACGCGCACTATTCTTTTTTCTCATGTATAGGCAACTCTCTTTGTCATATACACTCACAGACACAGTCTGTTCAGCATTCACACACACATACAGACATACTGCTTTCACACGCACAGTTCTTTCACTCCTGCATTACTCACTCTCTCTCATACACACGCATACAAGCTTTTTCTGCATTCACACAGACATACATACTGCTTTCACGCACGCACTCTTCCTTCTCTCCTGCATTACTCACTCTGTCATTCATGCATACACAGCCTTTCCCGCATTCTTACAGACATACATACTACTTTCTCGCATGCACTGTAAATTCTGTCATACATCGCTAACTCTGTCACGTGCACACACACATACATTCTCTTTTCCATTCAGACACTCAGTCATCGTAGTCTCATACAGACGCTTACACAGTCTCTTCTGCATTCACACAAACAGACATTCTGCTTTCACACACGCACTATTCTCTCACATGCATACACAGTCTCTCCAGCATTCACAAACACAGACATTCTGCCTCCACTCATGCATTTACAAACCCACATGCAATCAGAATGCAAAACACACACACACACACACACACACACACACACACACACACACACACACACACACACACACACACACACATGAAAACATGCCCGGCAAACCACCAGACTGTAGATATTTTCACAGGAACGTCCTGACTTATGGCTCGTTTTTTCTGCTTTACATCCGGATGTTGTTTTCTTTCATATTGGGGGCCAATGTTGTTTTCTTGCAAATTGGGGGCCAAACATTGATAGCTAGGAAAGTACTGGCAGTGCTATGCTCCAGCACCACACCCCCTTCGCAAGAGCCGCTCAAAAAAAAAAAAAAAAACGGACAGCTGTAATAAGCCGATTGATACATTGTAAGCGATCAGCTTATTACAGTCACATCTACATGGATTTGACTTTGGACTGTTTAGAAACATTTAGATAATAGAGAGGTTTCTAAGGTACAGGCAGGGACAGAAACCAATGTATTCTATAGAGCTTACTGCTAATCTGTGTAGAGGCACTTGTTCAACTAAATGACTTTGTGCAAATGCTTGAAACAATAGCAGAAAAAAAAATAATGTATACATTTTGGGGAAGAAATGTGGGCAGAAATTTGTATGCAGTCTACTTACCAAAAAACACTTTAGAGCAACTAATGTATTTTTCCGAGGGACTTTGCCTGCAGATTATATGAAGGAAACTCTTGATCCAGTGATGTTTTCACTCCGGAAGAAAACAGGCGACAAAATAGAGTTCCACAGCAAGTTATGTAGGACTTTATATTAGCTAAGAAATGGGCCGTTCTAATTAATGTGACGTCACAGTGTGGGAGGATCAGCAGTAGAGGGAACTACTGATTTGAGTGTGTCGAAAGTACGTCACAAAGGTGGAGACCTATTCCACCTGAAAGGATGCGATAGCAAAGAATGGGGGATGGGTTTTCCTGCCCTACGCTAGGGAAAGTAAGAAATGTACAACTAACTAGATTCTTGGTGCATTCTGGTAACTGCTGATGGCTGGGATGTGTTTACGGGGATAAAAAAACACTTGCAGCTGAGGTAAATTGTAGTGGAGCCTGGAGTTTTCCTTTAACGTATTCATTAATGATTTCCGCAACTCTATCCCATTCTCAAACATTATCCAATATGCAGATGACTCAACTATTATCTGCTCTGCCTCATCTATCCCTACACTCCTCAAGCTTACTCAAGATGCTTTTTCAACCACAGAGCAATGGATGAAAAGAAACCACCTAGCACTCAATGCCTCCAAAACCAAATTAATGGTATTCACCCCCTCTAAAGTCACCTATTGCGATAGTAATACTTTCTCTATTACTAGTCAAAACAACACACCTCTGGAACTGGTCTCAGAGACCAAATTACTTGGTGTCCAAATTGATAACCAGCTCAAATTCAACTCCCATTTACAACTAAATATAAAAAAACCCATCAAAACCTAGGTATGCTCTATCGGCAAAAGCACTACCTTACACCTGCTACTAAAATCACTCTTTCTACTTCCTTTCTTATCCCCTCACTTCTCTATGGAGCGCCACTTCTAACTAATATACAGTCCTCTCTGAAAACACAACTCACCTCCTGCTACAACAAAATCGCCAAATTCTCTACCAGCCACAAGTCCTCCACCCATCACTGTTCCTCTCTCCAACAACTAAATTGGCTAGAACTACCCAAGCATCTCACCAATACTCAACTAACTCTTGCACACAAGCTCATTTTCAACCCCTCCCTCTGTCCCTCCCTGTCTTCTACCTTTAAAATGCACCTACCCAATAGAGTATTAAGGTCTAACAACCAAAATCTATTAGTCTACAAACCAACTCGTCCCCCAGGCAAAAATTTTCTATCACATGGTTTATCATGCCTCTGGAACTCTCTACCTCCATCAATTCGTATCACCTCTAACCATTTTATTTTCAAAAAATCTCTTCATTTATACCTAGTATCCCAGTGGGAATGCTCTTGCTTCCACCCCATATAACTAACACTGGTAATTCCATCTTCCTTTCCTTCCTCTATTTACACCTGCAACATTCCCTTATAATTTCTCCTTTCTCATACACTCTTATTGTTATTATTGTATCCACAAGAATACTCTACGCTGTACCCCTTAAGTGTATGATTCCTGATATGTAATTGGACTTCTCATTAATTACTTTGTAACATTCTTTGTTTGTTTGTACCACCTGTAAGCTTCATCACTAGTTTGTATTAGTGGTAAAAGTTTCATCTCTAGTTTGTATTAGCTGCAATGTTTCCTCTACTACTTTGTAATTGTTTGCTTGAATCTTTTACACTGGTATAATTATCATGTATAACCTATTGTAACTTTGATTGTTTGGAGCTTTTCTCCCCAGGACTCCATTGAAAACGGGTTCATTTTGGCCCAATGGACTATCCTGGTAAACCAACTGCAAATAAATAAATAAATAAATAAATAAATAAATAAATGAGTTCCATGCACTTGCAGATTAGGCTTGTCAGACTGATGGGATGGTAGTTCCTGGGATCCAAGGTGGATCCCCCCTTGAGGAGTGGGATAACTGTAGCTGTGCACCACTCAGTGGGCATGAAGCCTGAGGTGAGGCTATGTTTAAACATGACACTTAGGTGAGGTGCCAGTTCATTTTATAGTTCATGTAGTACACAGCCCGGGATGTCATCTGGTCCCATGGATGCTGTATTCTTAGCTTTGGAGAGTGCAGTTTCTACCTGTGTGGCCATGATTACCAGAATTTGTCAATCTTTTGGGGTTGAGAGAGGGGTGAAGTTTGAACTAAATCAATCTGCCAGGATATTGGCAAAATCCTTGGGATCAGTATATTTAATACCATTCTGTTGTAGCTAAAAGCATATCTCAGCATTGCCATTTAGATTCTTGACATAACTATAGAATGCCTTGTGGTTGTCTTTGGAATTTTTGGCAATTTTATTTTTGTAACTAGCTTTGGAGGATTTTATGAGGGATCTCAGCTTCTTACTGAGGCTGGTAAGAGAGTTTTTTGCATCCTGGGATTTTCCTCTTTTCTGCAACAGTTTCTTTCTTCTGTTGTATAGTTTGTTTATGGCAAGGGACCACCAGATTGGCTACCTTTTTTGGAGGAGAGCATCTTGGTTCTATTTGGGATGGCATGATTCATGCACGAGTGGATGTGCTCGTACAGTGCCTTAGTGTAGGATTCAGCAGTCGAACTTTCAGCTTCCATCTGCATGGGTGTCATGAAGTTTGTCACTTCTGACTTGAGTAGCATGAAGTTGGCTTTGGAGAAGTTTTTTATGAGGTTTCCTTACTGGGGAGTGGGGGTTGGATGTGGATGTCAAGGGTGATTTCCTTATGGTCAGACCTGACCAATGAGGGGGTGACCGCTGGTGTGGAGCATCTATCTCCCATATTGGTAATGGCCAGGTCCAGGATATTGGAGCCCCTGGTGGGACAATGGATTAGTTGATCCAGGGCGTTGGAATTTATGAATTCCAAGAACCGCTGGGAAAAGGTGTTGGTACCCAAGTAGTTTTCCCAGTTAATGGCAGGGTAGTTGAAATCACCCAGTAGTAGGGTGTTTGGTTGTATCTTAATATTTTCCAGTATGTTTAGAAAGGTGTAGTGAGAATCTTGGGGCATGGTGGGGGATCTGTAGCAAGCTACAATTTGGATTGCAGTCTTACCTAGTGTTAGTTGCACCTGGAGAATTTCAGATACATTGTGTTGGGCAACTAGCCTGGAAGTGAGAATATCCTTGGTGAATATGGACACTCCTCCACCTTTAGCATTTTGGTCCTGGTTTGGTGGTCAAAAAGTGTGGTAAGACTTGTAGCCTGGTATTGTAGGGGTGCTCTCTGGAGTCCTGAACCAGGTCTCAGTTACTGCACAGAAATTGATGTTCTCCATTTTAGAGAGAGTGCATTTTAAAGTTTAGACTTCTAGCATTGAGTAGCATTACCTTCAGATTTTGCATGCTTGTATCTGTTATGGTGGTGGTTTTGTCCTTTGAACTTTGCCTAAAAAAGGCACTATAAGGGTAGCGAGAGCTTTAGCCAGCAACCTGAATCCCAGGGGGTGACAGGTGCAGACCATCTCTGGCAAAGCATCATGGTTTGTCGATCATGTCATCCCAGGCAGACAGATACTGAATCCCCTTTGAATGACATCAGAAGCTTAGCCAATTGTTGAAGTCAATAATTTTGTCCTTGTACTGTGGTATCATTATGGGCAAAGGCAGGATGCTACTCAGGGCTAGGGTCATACCTGCCTGGGCCACATGATCTGAGAGCTCTTCCATGTATCTTTTCATGTAGTCCAGGGAGGTACGTCTCAAGTAATTCTCTCCAACATGGATAATGACAGAGTCGTATTTGTACTTGTCATGGAGTAACTTGAGTGCATGCATTATGTGGCTGATCCTGGCACCTGACAGGCAGCTGACTGTAATTTTCTCCTTGTTTAGCCTAGTGAGTGTGCCTGACTATAGAGTCACCTATGACTAAAGTGTTGGGTACATTGTCTTGCCTTAAGGGCTGTTGTTGGGTGGCACACTGGTGTTGTGAGCTATGTGTCACTTTTGTTGTGACTGATGTTTACTTGCGTTTCAGCTTTGGAGGCCTTTGTTGCTTGGGCTGGTTAATGTTAAGGGCCTCCACATATGTGGGTTTAGTGTTGCTATGTGTGGGTGTTGATGGTGTGGGTTTTGAAGGGCCATGTGTTGCTTGAAATGTAGAGCAGGTGTTAACCTTCTCCTCTTGACTGTCTAGCACAATCTTGGCTGGAGAGAGCTTTGCTTCCAGTTTGGCTATGTAAGTGCCTCTCTCACAGGTTGTAGTGTTGCATGGTAGTAGGAGAAGTAGATTGCAAAATTGCTGCCCCATCTGGCACTGTCACAGGTTTCTGTGGTAGGATATAGTGGTGACAGATCTTAGGCTGAGGACTGGATTCTCACTATGTTTATGATGGATGGGCATACACCTCCAAAATCCCATACCTAACTCCAGGCACTGCATTCTCCTCCCTCTTGTATCCATCATCCCTGTCATGTATGTCTGCAACTGCTACCTAACCAACCATACTGTTATTCTTAAATACCTTTTCCAACATTTCTCTCTCTCTCTCTCTCTCTCTTAAAAACATCTGCATACCTCCAAAAAAAAAAAACTCCCTATACATAAGTCTCTATTATGGCTGTGCATTTATATTGGACACCTGATTTTACCCACTTGGTCACACAACATTATTAAGTTGCTGTCATACATCACTTATGATATGAGTGTCCAAAATATTCAAATTCTTTGTAAATATACAATCTTAGCTTGTGATGAAATCTATAGTTATGGTCCTCTCCCACCACCATCCTGCTCATTCAATTGCCACACCAGTGTCCTACCATCTGCTTTCTTCCCATTTTCACCACAGTCTTGTCAACCTCATTTCCCACCTTTAATCTGGTCAAAAATAGATTCAAACAGCACACACACATGGCCAGAAATGGCTGATAAACAGAAACCTCTATTTCTGTTCTCAGCATTTACATGACATTTGACATTTAGCAGCAAAGTCCACTACCAGTTCTTGTCATATGGCAAAAACTACAAAAAAATTATACATGTACTAATACATTGCCATTGGTAGTGTAGATGAGCTTGGCAGCAATGCTCTTCAGTAAGCAAATCTGACAGCCTGAAATAATGTCATTGGCGTCTGAGAATTAAATATGTTTTATTGGATTATTGTATTCCTGATATGAGTAGTCCATTGTAATGTAGCTGGTGCATTACTTCAGGTAACTATGGGTGGAAGTCTCTCACCTTTTCCTTCCCAGTATCACAGTGTGTTATATTGATCTTGTGCAATTACAAACATATATGCAGACTGGTATTAATGAGTGCAGTAGTAATATCATTTGTATAAATAGCTTGTTATTACTTTGTGCATTGTGTGCACAACAGTGAGTTGTTAATGAGGCACATATCAACACAAGACTTACTTGCAATAATGCATAATGCAGTGATCTTTGGATAAAAAAATAAGGAAAGCATGATTTGCATTTACAGTGTGACACCTGCCATCATCACCCAAAATCCTCTTGTTCAATCCCGCTGAAAGTACCTTGTGATTGCTTATCAGCATAATTACTTCATCTTTGACATGTTGGGTATGTGATAGTTGAAAGTCCTTTTTGCCTTTACCTGTGTACTTTCATTCATGCGTGATATGGCATCTTCTGTGGCGTCAGCAGTTAGTGCACAGCTCTAGAGAGTGTGGACTTAAAACAGGCAGATATTTGAAGCTGGCAGTGCTTGCCTTACATTTGTGTTGCAAATTTAATTGATAATGGGCAGGAATGGCTTACTCAACAGCTGTGATATGAATAATTCAACTTATGTTTACATGGGTACAGGGTTTTGATCCCTCAAGTATTGTACCCCTTTTTAAGGGAGGCCAAATTCATTCTGACATCCTGCTCAAGCTATCCCTTCAACTGTGTGCTTTCTGACACTTTAGATGTGACTTCTGTAGTGTCAGCAATTAGTACACAGCTCTAGAGAGTGTAGACTAAGATAGACAGGTGTTCAAATCCAGCAGAATGTCCAAAATTTACATTTAACAGTTACAACTCTCTTACTAAATAGAAATGAAGTGGATAATTCATCTTAGTGGTAATATTTACATGGGTACTAGGTTTCAATATTTCAAGTATTGCACCCCCTTTTAAGGGAGGTCACATGCATGCTAACACCATGTACAACTATACATTTAACTGTGTACTTACTGACAGTTATGATATAACTTCTTTTGTGACATAAGCAGATAATGCAAAGCTAGAGGGTGTGGACTTATACAGGTAGATGTTTAAATCAGTCTGTGTGTACCTTGCATATGTGTGCATAAAATTAACTAATAGCAGGCAAGATTGGCTAACTCAACATATGTAAGGTGAGCAATTTATCTTAGTGGTATCATTTACACAGGGGGAAGATTTTGATCCCTCAAGTATTATACTTCCTTTTAGGAAAACATATGCATTTTCAAGCAAACTGCTCAAGTTTACTCATTAACTGTGTGCTTTCTAATAACTGTGATTTGACTTCCTCTGTAGCATCAGTGGTTAATGCATACCTGTAGAGAATGTGGACTTAGGTAGGCTGGTGTTCAAATTTGGCAGTGTGTAAGAAAATAGTAACAAGCAGGACTGTCTTACTCAATAGATATGATGTGTACAATTCAACTTAGTGGCAGCATTCACACAGGGAAAGGTTTTTGATCCTCAAGTGTTGTACTCCCTTTTAAGGGGTGCTGCATGCCTCCCAACACCCTGCATGCATTCAGTACCCTGCTGTGGTTATCCTTTCAACAGTGTACTTTTTGACAAGTATAAGATAACTTACTCTGTGGAATCAGTAATGAGTGTAGAGGTCTAGAGAATATTGAGGTAGCTGGGCAAGTGTTCAAATCCAGCCTATGTGCCACATATGAGTGTTTAAGAGAAATTCATAGCATGCAGGAATGGCTTACTCAGGTATGATAGGAGATATTTTGATGGGAGAATGATGTTGATTTCTTATGTGCTGTCCTTCCTTCCACACATGCACACTTTCACAGTGTACATTTTTTGTATCTTTCATTGCATGACTGTTACCACAAAGCACCACTGCTATTCAATCATGGGAGTTATTAACTCTCATTTCTCATTCTATGGCAAAAAACACTGAGAATTTTCCTTTGGACACATAACACTGCTGACCTTCACATAATGAAGGTTAGAGATGATGTGCAGAGGATGACAAGAATGATGTTGGGATGTACAGACTCATTATATCAACTATCACATTTTCCACAGGTTACACTAATCCTGATGTTATGTCCTAATTGACTCTTAGGTATGTTGAGTTTTGTGATCCACCAATTATTGTTGTCTAATGCATAATGCTAATTTCCTTTGTCAGTTTGCCACAATATTGTCACATAATGTCACTCAAACTATTGGCACCCTACAAACAGGTGAACGATGCTATTACAAATATGCATTTTCTCACAAGTGTTGTACAAATACGGCATCCTAAAAACAAGTGAATAGTGCTGCAACAAATATGGATTTTCTCACAAGTGCTGTACAAATAGTTCTGTGGCATCAGTAGCTAATTCATAGCTTGTTACTGATCTGGCAACCTTTCTAAGCCTAGCCAAGTTTTCCTGAAAAAATAACAATATCCTGTATCCAAATAGGACATTGAAGGGCAGGCATTTATAAGCTACCTCTGTCCATAAGGAAAAGGGATGTCAGGCCCAGTGTAAATTTCCTGTTCCACATTCACTAGTCTAGGTTGTACTTAAATTGGGTAATAGACAAGCTCAGCTTCACATGGATGAGAAGCTTGCTCCACTACCGAGAAGTCTCTGGCACACATATCTGTCTCTCCAGCATATTCTGTTTAAGTTGTAGATGAAATTCAGGTCCTTAGATCTTGTACTTATGGTACTATTTGACTTATGAATATGCAGGAGATTCATAAGTGCTGCACGTGGGGATGCCTTGTAAGCAAGGAATAGATCATCCCTCAGCAATCTATAGGAGACTGGGTAGAGGGAATGGGGTTTAAGGCAGTCTGCATAAGGCAGGTTTGTTACACCTTGTATTTGTTTTGTAAGGAACTTTTGAGTTTGCTTTAGTGACTGCATATGCCTGGTCAGGTACATACAAAAGGGAGAATTGCACTCTACGATTGGTCTGATAAGGGCAGAGTACAGCTGGGTAATGACCTCTCTGTAACTAGATGCTATGCCCTTACTTACAAGTTGTGCAACATAAAATGATTTCCTCTCCACTGTGGCCATGTGGTGGTTGAAGGTAAGGCTACTGTTTGCATGTGTACCAGATCCCCGAACCCAAGGTCGATTCTTAGGGGCATGGTAATTAGTTAGCATGGTTAACTTCCTAAAGGGTACAATTATGCATTTCTTAGCACTCAGTTTAAGAACATGGCTTTGGTATCAGTTGTTAGTCAGACTTAGGCTTTCTTGATGAAAGCTAGTGTCTGCAAGGGAGTAAATGATAACCACCAGCTTGCAATCATCTGCAAACTTAGCCATAAACTTTTAGCATTTGCTTCCTCTTAAAAAAATATATGCCAAAAAGGAGCAGACCCAGGACTGAGTGCTAGGGGACTCCACTACTCACCAGCCTCTTGGTTGAGGTAGTCTCACCTATTTTGATCTCCAGGGTCCTATCAGTGATCTAGTTGGCTATCCAGTGGGTGATAAAAAAGTTTATACCTAATTTAGTCAGCTTGTGTATAATGCCTGAATGAGATATTACATCAAAAGCCTTGCTCAGGTAAGGGTAAGCTGTGTGCACAGTTTTGCCCTCATCCATTGCTTTGATGGCCCTCTCAAAGAAGTACACCAGATTTAATAGTCATGACCTTCCTTTATCAAAGCCAAGTTGTGATGGGTCCAGCATTTGCAGGTTACCTATTTATGTCCTCATTTATCATATCCATGACGATTCTTTCTATGGCTTTATATATGAGACTGGTCAGAGTTATTGACCTGTAGTTACTTAGATAAGTGGCTGAACCTCATTTGTGCATTGGAATGACTGCAGCCATCTTCCATTCCTTGGGCATAAAATCTGAGTGCAGGCTCCATTCAAAAGTGATTCACTTGGACCAGAGAGATCATGTTTAATGCTGTTTAGTAAGCATGTTATCATGGCCCATTGATGCAGTGTTTTTGGCCTTGGAAGGTGCATTGAAGACCTGTTCCCTAGCAATGGTTGGTGAGGATTGTGATATGTGATATTTTCTTTGGACTATCAGGCATGGGGGTAGAAATTTGAGTTAAATCTATCAGCCAAAAGGTTGTCAGTGGCCTCTGGCTCAGTGTGGGTGATGCCATTTACAATAAGTTTTGTGCATTGCTGCACATCTTCCTTGAGATTATGTACATAGCTGTAAAAAGCTTTGTGGTTGTCCTTTACCTAAGAAGCTAGATTTTTTTTTCTTCAAATTTATCCTTTGAAGTATTAATTAACCCTCTTTTCTGCCTGCTTAGATTGGTCAGGGGGATTAGTATGTTGGGCTTTGTTCCTTCTATGCTTGGACAATATTTATTTCTTTTTTTGTATAACTGATTGATATGATTCTACCAGAGTTGCTTGTCATTTTAGTTTGTATTATTATTATTAATACAATTGGGCATATTTCAGTCTGTACAGCTGTCAATATGGCTGTGCAGAGACTTTGTAAGTAACTCAGCATATGCAATGGTGTTTACTGATTTTTGGTATGCTTGGAATTTAGCCAAGGTGTTGCTTAGTAGAGAGAGGTTAACTTTGGAATAGTTCCTAAAGGCTTTTGATTTTGCAAGGTGAGGTACATATGCAGGGTTTCAAATCCCATCTAGTGTGCATTGTAGCATTGTATAAAACAATTGGTGATAGACAATGATGTACAGATACATTGTGACAAATTCCACTTAAATATGGTTTGCTTCCCTATGTGTGGCGTTCAGTTATAACCATGGCCATATTTTCATTCACACACAGACTGCTATTGAACTTCCTCCATATGTGTGATTTCTGAAAAGAGTTTGCATCTTGTGCTGTGGCATCATTACTTAGTGTACTGCTCCTGGCAATGTGATTTAAGAGGCAGGGCTAGAATCCATGCTGAACAATCTCACTAGTCGAATATTGACAATTGTCACTATCACATAGTAATAATAACATGTAAACATAAAAATATTTTAGTGTGCTGTGTCCATCTGACAGATTCCATATCTCATTGCACACTTTCATACACTAGTTGCTGGTTTTCACTTCTCACCTGTCTTATACATATTTTCCCTGCACACGTCACATTCTGTAAATGTGCTGTATTATACTTGTTTCCATGAATTTGTATTATTAATGCCAAAGGTAATCATTTTGATAACAGGCAAGTGCATTTTGT
Source organism: Protopterus annectens (assembly GCF_019279795.1). NCBI lineage: Eukaryota > Metazoa > Chordata > Ceratodontiformes > Protopteridae > Protopterus > Protopterus annectens. The sequence continues at coordinate 503,613,849 of NC_056730.1, read as the reverse complement.
TTGACTGACATCAGCTTTCTATTCCCCTGAAATTTATTTGGCAGCCACTTCTCTCTTGATTAGTCTGTTAGCATGACTTGATAATATCCTGTTCTTGGGAATATATAATCCAACAGAGTTATATCTTCAAACACAAATATGTGCATTTTGTTTGCCTGATATCAAATGCTCCATACAGTAGTAATGTGTTATTAGACTCACTTCTACTCCCATTGCTTTTGTAAACATTCCCTGCTGCTCCAGTGGTTTGCACACTGTTAGCAACATCTGCACGGGGTCATTGCCATCCCTAAATTTGTCTTTTATACTAGCCTCATTTGTTAACATTTCCCTCATTGTTGGCTATCCTGTCTTTCCTTATCATAATTTATTTACGTGGAGGCTTATGTCACAGATGTGATAGCCAGTTGGGGATATGTGTCATAATGGTTATGTAAGTGATCTGTGCATATCTGTGAGGATGTGTGCTGTGGTCTGGGGGACTTGCATCTTGATTGTTTCACTTATTACCTTGTTAAGGTGTACGTATGTATGTGTGTATGGTAAATGTGTCATGTGGCAGTTCCAAGTTTTCTTTCCCTGAAGTTTATTACTTGCTCTTATTTATTGCAATCAGCTTGCAAGTGTGAGAAATTTTAATTTTTGTGTCCTTATGACTCTTGCGCTATGCCAAGTGCTGTGTCTCACATCAGCATTACAAGGTGGATGTACTGGCATGTAGACTGCAGTGATGCACTGACCCACTATGCCACAAACTATCTTTCATTTCTACCCACCTTTGTGAAATACTATGGGTATATGGTGCTCATTCTGTTGTTGTTAAGTATGTATGTGTTGTTCCATCACAGTACAGGTTTATTGGTACATCCCACATCTACTGTGTACATAAGTCTTACCTGTTATGATTTTCACAGCTTGTCCAGTTTATGCATCATAATAAGTTATATGCTGTCCCTCATGACATTTCTGTTTGTCTGCCATATTCTTAAGAATTGCAGTCACTAATGACAGATGTTTTCAGTGTCTCATTTCATAGCCTTCAGAAAATGCAAGAAAATGCATGCTGCTGCCACAGTTGTTATTGTATCCACTTTTGCAATGTATAGGAGCATTATGTTCAAAATTTTCCCAATTTTTTGCATTTGTCTCCACATTATCTGTGTGTTTGCCTAGTATTCCTGCATTGGGAGGTTGAGAGTTGTGCCAGTGTGTAATTCAAGAAGTCTTAAATGGCCATATTGCCCTTCAATACTTTTTCAGCTGAACATTTGACTGTCTTTTAATGTTAATCACATTGACATTAATGTTCAATATCTCCATGATTTTAATCAATGAACTGCACGCCATCATACTTCATTGTTCATTTGTTTGTTTTTAGACCTTTTCTTGTTCATGTATTCCTGATTTACATACCTGATTCTGCTGAATGCATGTGGACGTGATTCTGATTCTCTGATTTGTCATGCCCACTCTTTTGTTTACATGGTGCACACAGATAAATTGTGCACTTGCTTACCATGATGTGGTCACACGCCTGTACTGTGGACTCAAAGTGAGGCTCTTCATCATGCTATGTGCCTTGGCTTCTTGTATATTTGATTAGCAATGCTGCTCATCACACTGACAGCATATTTGATTAGCAGTGCTGCTCATCACACTGACAGGATCAATCGTGTTAGCTTCTGTACAACATGCTTATGCTCATAATGAATCCCCAATACAATCCCTTCATTCACTAACTGAAAAGAGTATGTGACTGCATTTTTACTTTTATTTTCATTTGATTATATATCCTGTAGTACACTGGCATCCTATTCAGATTTACTTCTAATAGACACTGGTCCCCCACAATCATAAACAGGAAAATGTGGGTCACAAATGAACTTGTGTGCCTTATATGTACAGCAATGGTATAGCCTATGTTTCTTGTGCTCTGCCTCAGTCTGCATTAATAACTGTTTTGTATTTTGGTATTGCCTGAGTCATTGCTGAAAACAGTCCTTAGACTAACTCATTTGCAATGTTAGTAAACAAAAACATACAAAAAAAACAAGCAAATACACGTAGCTTGGTAATGAATGACAAAAGTAAATTTCTGGGTCAACTGCATTGTGCTTTATTAATGATGAAATACTGTCTTAACTCAGTTTTTGAAAAGTGTTTATATTCTGCTTTATAGCAGAGTATGCTATTTTTACAGTACTGTTAGGGAGAATATTTTCATTGTAGGTTTCAACAGTTCCTTTAGCCAAAAGATACTACAGCTGCAGTTGTCACAGTATAGGAATATAATTTGTACTTCTTGACATAGTTTACATGATACAGAAAACAAATCAGAGCTATATATTTTAGAATTTGAATATAGAGCAGAAATCCTTAGACAACAAGGCACTCTGTGTTTTGCTTACTGGTATCAGATGGTTTATGATTTTTACAACTTAAATAGTTCTGAACTAGTTTCTGACACTCAGAGGAGGCAAAGTAATAAATTAGTGGATCAAAGCAGCAGTTCAAACTGCTGATACAAACAGAAAGAAGATAATAAAAGTAGACTGAATCTCCATGCATACTATTATTTTGTAGATAATGAACACATAATAAAATATTTGTTGGTAGAAAGCATACAATAAAAACAATGAATACTGTTGCAGACAAGAAAATAGCTTTTGTTTTCTTAGTTCTGTTTACATTATTTTTCCTAGAAAGGATCCTTATAACACAAATGTAAGAAACCAAATTAACAATCAGAGGCACAAAAAAGAAAGCAGAACACAAGACCTGAAAGTAATATTGATAAAACTGTTGCAGCTCAGAGGAAGACACATCATGGCAGGTTGTAATATTATGTTCTGCTATTTCAAAGGTCTGTTCCTTAGGGAGCAGAGGGATAGTGCCAGCAATTGCAATAATCCATATGGTACAGCAAATAGCATATGCATAGCTACATCTACGCCATGACAGAGAATTTAAAGGATATACTACAGCTAAGAACTTGTCCACTGCTATACCTGTTATCAATAAGATTGAACAATACATGTTACAATAATATGCAGCTGACACAATTTGACACATTACAGAACCAAAAGGCCAGTGGCTACCAGAAAAGTAATAAACTATTTTAAGAGGAAGTGAGAAGGTAAACAACAAATCAGAAATGGCCAGATTAAATATATAGACCTGAGAAGGTTTATTCAACTTAATTCTAAACACCAATGCTAGAATCATGAAGAAATTTAGTGGTAGGCCCACAACCAGCACTAAAGTGTACACAGAAGGAACAAAAATGGATAAATGCCATCCAGTAACATATTTTATAATTTTACAGATCAATTCATGATTTCTGCTGCTTTGACATCCATTGGTTATTAGCCATCCACCATCTTCCTGGCTTCCTGGTGCAGATGTGTTATGACGAGCTATGAACAGAAAGCAGTTCAGGTTAAATAAAGGTTCACTGGAGAAGGATGAATTTGGTATATTTAAATACTTTGCCAGAATGTGATATTATCAGAGAACAAGTAAAAATTAATATCATTTCTAAATCTTACCATCCTTTCTATCTAAATATGTTGTGCACAATGTATGCTTCTTTTCTGGGGATGCCTGCATCTTGAACTCAATACATAGTTACAAAACAATGTGCAACAGTTGTCAATTTAACATTCAATATGTACTTTTTCTGTTGGTTCCTCAATAAGATATAATGACACTGGTGCATGTGTTTATGTTTTTCTTGGAGGGGGGGTTGGATTGCTCTACTGATTTTTAACATGCTGCCTAATTTAGGCCTCAACCACTATTTGAAAATTCCTATGTTTAGAGTGCTTACCTTGGGCATCTAGGGGTGTGCTGACACTCCTGTGTTACACCATCATGGCATTCCCAAATGTTACTTCAGTGTTGTTGCTGCAGATATAAATGCATTTTAATCACAATCCCCTTGTTTTTCTTTGGTGCTACAGAACAGCTGTTCTATTTTCCATGATCCTCTCATTTTATTTGGTGTTACTGCACAGCTATTTTTCGCAGCAACTGGCATTAAATATCAAGGAGTTCCGTTAGTCTCAAGCATACTGGTAGTTCTCCTTTAAGTGATGCTGTAATATATCCTGTTCTTGAATATACCACTACTTATTCAACAAATTTAATTCAGCACTGTAACCTGGGCTGTCCTACTGGTCTGCTGGAAGCTGAAAGTAAAGCTTGTCTGTTGATCTGCAGACACACTTTTCTCACTTCACTGTATGTACTGGCCCCCAAGGATCAGGAGACTGATATTTAGTTTACGCTTTTGTGACCCTTATTAAAATGTATCTATCTGCATGTCTTTAGAAACATTAGAGTTTAGTTATACAGACTGAGTTGTGCTGCTCTTGATTTGAGCTACTTTATTTCCTGTTCTGTGTGACTGTCATATGTTATATTTGTGTGATTTGTTGATTTCATGTTTGCAGTGCAGCAGTAAAGAAGCATTAAACCAAGTGTCTTCACATTCCCTGCACAATGGCACAAATATGCATCATAACATCTAAGGGCAATGCATATGGTCCAGTATTAAATTACCTCAACTGTAACTAAATTCATGCCAGTTATGAAAAACATTGTAGCACTGCTAGGAGCAAATTGTAAGAAAACATGAACATGGAGCATGGACTGATTTTAACACCTCTAACAGCGTACGCACATTTTGTATTCCTGGCATTTTCTGAAAAATAAACTTAAAAAGCATAAGACAAACTAAATGAAAATATATTGTGAACAATAGAATTTATTAAAAGTGGATAAATAACAGTTATTAGTAAGAAGTATTCTTTATAGTGATAATAGCCAGTGCATAGTTTTTTTCCATAAACACTGTAATATATTGTAACACACACAAACCCCAAATACTTTTTATCAACTTTTACAAACAAATTTTAATATCTTGAAAACTATAAAATAAAGACATATATTGTTTGAACATTTTTGTTAACCAGACATAAGCTTTTGCATAACAACAAAAAATCCTCTGTAAGTATATGTTTGAGATATTTACAGAAATATGGAAACATATGTTTAATTGTATAATTAGCAATACAAATAATACTGGATATCTCTTAAGATGTGCAACTTACAGCATAAATATCAAACATGGTTTTGTTCAACAGAACCTAAGGTTTCTTCTAATGGCATGCAACAGTTTGTAAGTCACTTGTTTTTGAAGCATTAAGTACCTATGGAAATATTGCTTATTGTCATAATTACTAACAACTAACAATGTTTCCAGTATAGTGTGATATAAACCAACATTTTCAGTGAACTGCCCTGCCTTACTCACTAGCATTTCACACCATGCACCTCAATAAAATGTAGGTCTCTCAGTTAAGAAAATATGTATATAATTATGAAAAAATGACATAAGCAGCAATGATTAATTTCTTCACTGCAGGACATTCTAGACTAACAGTCTTGGTGTCATTTTGTTAAAAACTCCTTGTCCTTTCTAATACTACCTATTATTAGCTGATAAGTCATATAGTTAAAGAAGCCAGACTAAAAAAAAGTTCTGGACACAATAAAGAGGTATGGGTACGAACTGGAAGTATAAAAAAAGGCATTATAGGTTTGAATGAGATAAAACCTAAATCTGTGAATCCTGTGGTTTGAAGGTTTTGTTCTGAATGCTCTGGGATTAATTGTAAATAATTTATTTTGTGCAATATTTTAAAAGTTTTATGGACTCTTTCTCCATGAGCCACTGATATTTTTTTTCCTTTGCCAAGCCAGACTGCACCTTTAAAAAATAAAAATAACTAATTAAATGAATAAATATCTAGCTTATTAGTCAAAAATGTAGGGCTTGTCAGTTACTGCCTACCTTGACTTGGCCAAGGCATTTCACAGAATACCCCACTTGTGCATTGTTGACAAACTCAAGAGGTTAGGAATAAACCCATATGTCACTCAGAGGATAGCCAGCTGGCTCACATACAGGAACCAGTAAATTATAATTGGGAATGCCACCTCTACAAAGAGGCCAGTCAACAGAACAGCCCCTCAGAGATTGCTCCTAGAACTGCTCATTTTTGGCATCTACTTCTCTAAAGGCAAGGCCAATGTCAAGGGCCTCTGAATGACCAGCTTTGCAGATGATTACAAATTAGGAGTAGTAATAGAATCCCTGACTGTCACTAATGTTCTCCACGAAGGGCAGATGCAAACAAATAACAGATGTCAGAAACATAAACTAAAATGCAGTACCAAGAAATGTAAAATAGCATCCTTCTGGAAGTTGGCCACTCCTGGAAACTCCATATTGACAACATACACCTATGAGCGGACCCAGAAGTCAAGACATTGGGGACACATGTAGATGGCAATCTAGCCTTTGACCATCACAAGTCTATGGCAGTGCGAAAATCATTCTATATTGTACAAATTATAAAAAAAGGTATGACATCTAGGTCCAAGGAGGCCCTTATTCCACTGTATTTGATATTTATCAGACCTAATTTGAGTACAATTACTCTTTTATTATAATCCTAACCAGGCACATCCAACAACTGGAATATCCAAAGAAGTTCTTCACTAAAAGAATGTAGGGCATAAATAGAATGTGCTATGCAGGCCTTCTCAAAGTCAGATCACTGTATTCTGTCTCTTATAGGCTGTTTACAGGAAATCTATGCTGGGCATGTAATGCATCGCTGGACCCCACTCTGATGGACCTCCTTCATATCCATAAAACAAACATCACTAGAATTACTCACTCTAATAACTTAAACCTTGCTTGAGATATAAATAGGACCTCCTGGGCACAGTTATATATCCCATAGACTACCCCTTCTCTGGAGCAGGCTCCCCATTCATGTATGTGAAGCAGAGTTCCACCCTAAACTCATTCAAGTGTAACTTAGAAAACTGGTTGGGGAACTGGACATTCACCCCTGGTTTGGCACCTATGTCTCTAATGGACACAGACAGCCTGTAAATGGTTCATTTCTCAGGCTCCTGCTTGTAAATGTTCTTGTAAACGTGCCATATCCCAAGCCCATGTTTAGAATACCAATGGTATCAGAACATGTCAGAGATTTTGGATGCATGGGTAGGTTTAAAAAGGCCCCAGTGATTGTTAGCCTAGTACCCATCTATGAACTTGTCAGTGAATGTTAGTGTTCAAGGACTTGTGGATTTTCCCATGGTTGTATGACTGTGGGATTAGTACATTGGTTCCAGAGTTCAACGGTAATTCCTAGGTATGCAGTCAGAAGACCATTGAGAAGCCTATCCTAAGTTCCAAATGCCCCAGAGCAGTTCTGGTTAAGTGACTAGCTTATAGTCATGCAGAAGGCAAAAGTACACTGAGGGAAAAAAAAACAGAAAGCAGTTCATTAAAACCTGACAGCTGTAATCCTGTACATGAACTGACAGACCCAATCTATGCAAGTAATGAACTGTGGTGGACAAAGTCTCTCCACATGGGGTTCTGGCTAGAACTAATTTTAATTTTACTGCTGCTGTGTATTTAGTGTATTTTCCATTTTTGGGGGTTTCACATTTGTGTGTTCAAAATGGTAGTTTTTTTTTTTTTGTTGGAGGTGAATTTCATTTATGTAAGATTCCTGTCTCTGGAATTCATCAATTTGATTAGAAATTTTACGACATAAACCTTGTTAAATACCTTACATTTATATTTATTTTAAGATTCACAGTAACTAGAAACAATGAGAAGTGATGACAATGTGACATTATGACATTTAAGGATCCTGTCAGCAATGAGCTTCGTCATGAGATTATCATGAGAAATGAGCAATAGTGAAGCTCTTGCAATTGATTTGGATATACAAAAAGCCATCCAGCCAATAATGGTCCAGATTCACTAAGGGCTTCACTAAGTGCAGCTATCATGTACACAGCACATCACTTACATGATATTGTGCTATTTGGTATTCATTATAGATCCCAAAACAAAGATAAAAGGCAGAGTATGCTCCTGACAGCATAAGTAGCTAAATTACATGATACTTAACCATTCTGGCATGGCAGAGCTATTCATGAAGATATAAAGCAATTGTGTTCACTAAGTGCCGCCATTTGCCCTGAAGTCCAAAACTCTTTGGATTACAGCTACAATTACACTTAAAAAACGTTAGTATTTTCTGCTGCCATTAGAAAGCTGTATGTGCAGCAGGCTTTAATTAAAGTCGATGCTACTGTTGCCAGACCTCTAGCAAGGAGAAAAATGTTTTATATCCTGTTTGACTTACATATGCTCTGCATGACACAAAACCAGGTAGACATGACATGGAAACACTATAGTAAATATGCAATCAGTTACACCCTCATCTGAGACCTCAAGGTAAGTATGGAACCTGTTTGAAAAAAAAATAACTGCCAAGTTTCATATGTAAGTAGTTTTATGTCCCTAAGATGAGACATTTGTCCTGTGTACAGTAATGCCAGTAATGCCAGTAATACTCTATGACAGTGATGTCCACAATGTCCACCTATGGACTTTTCACAATAATATATATCAAGCATGTTATTATTTCACACACACATACATGGAACCCTAACTATATTAAAAATGTGCAAAGGCCAGTGCACAGTCATATGTTATTGGCACAGAGGGGTGGTGGAGCAGAATACATGATGGCAAACCTGACACTAAAGAAGTGAGTGAAAATTATTGAACTGTACTGCCTACTTGAAAGTTATAAAGTATACCTACTGGTTTTGTCCTCCATGTCAAAACCAACATCAATGTATACAATAAATAAAAGATTTAAGCTCCATATTAGTACCCACAAGTAAATATATCCCTTTAAAAAGGTAAAGGAAATGAAAGATAGTGTGCAGATCATGTAAGGAGAACAACAGTCATGTAACTGAGCAGTACATCACAGTATTAACCATGTAATGCACACTTTTCCAGTACAAATGGGTAAAATAGTTATTTGATGTCCACTTGGTTAGAGGTGGCCAGTTATATATCACATGCTTAACACATTTGTGGGCTACAAATTTCAAAGCCCTGACCTTGCTAGAAAGTGATGCAACAATCTTCTGCTATAACATGTCATGTTACATTCTTCACAAACTTTTGTAATGTAACAAATAACTGATATGCATGCCTACACTACTAAAAACTCCTGATGTCCACCACGGCAGTAAAACTTAATAGTAAAATCAAAACTTTAATAAAAAGAATATAACATAAAATAAGCAGTCCTCAGTCTTCCGATAAGCGCTTTTGGCAAATAAGCCTTCCTCAGAACATAAAACCCTTGTAATACTCCTATTTTTCCAGTGAAAAAGCCAGGAAAGGATACTTATAGATTTGTACAAGACTTGAGGGCTATAAATAATGCAGTACTACCTACTTTTCCTGTTGTTCCAAATCCAGCAACAATACTGAGTTGCATACCACCTACAGCTAGTTACTTTTCTGTGATAGATTTATGTTCATCATTATTTATTATACCTGTTCACCCTGACAGTCAGTTTATGTTTGCTTTTACTTACCAGGGACAGCAATATATGTGGACAGTTGCCACAAGGATATTCTGAATCTCCTTCATTATTTTCTCAAATTCTAAAACAAGATTTGGAGAATGTGATATTTCTGGGTGGGTCTGTGTTAGTACAATCTGTAGATGATTTACTAATAGCATCAGACTCCTTTCAGCAATGTCAGCAGGATACCTTGCATCTTTTGACTATCCTTGCAGAAAAGGGACACAAAATGTCTAGAGAAAAACTACAACTGTGGTAATCTCAGGTATGTTATCTAGGATATTTAATATCCCAGGGTAGCAGGCAAGTGTTGCCATCTCATAATGATGCAATATCGAAGGCCCCACATCTGACTACACAGAGACAGCTTAGGTCTTTCCTATGTATGACAGGATACTGTAGACAGTGGATCCCTAACTACACAGAAATTGCCAAACCTTTGACAAATCTTTTAAAGCAGACTACACCAGAGTATCTCCTTTGGAATAGTGAAGAGGAAAATTCATTTCAGAACTTGAATCAAGCTTTAGCTACTGTCCCAGCTTTGGGGGTTACCAGATTATAATAAACCTTTTATTTTATTTTGTCATAAAAGAAATGGATTTGCTCAAGGAGTACTTAAACAAAAACATAGGAACAGCTATCATCCATTGGCTTATTACAGCACAGCACTTGATTCTGTTGCAAAAGGTTTTCCACCTTGTTTAAGGGCAGTTGCCACTGCTGCCATTCTAGTTAATCTGTCACAATCGTTGGTGCTTGGGCATGATCTCACAGTAACTGTCTCTCATTCTGTATCATCTCTTTTGCTTAAAATGAAAACTGAACCACTCTTGACTGCACGTCTAACTAAATATGAACTTACACTTCTTTCTGATCCATCTATTTCTCTGATCCGCTGTCCTGTTCTAAATCCTGCATCTCTGTTGCCTACTGTTGAGGATGGTGAAGAGCATGATAGTGTGTGTGTAACTATTTTCTTTCTCATAGGGAGGACTTAAAGGACACACATATACTAATGCTGACATGCATCTGTTTCTGGATGGCTTCTGTGGAAGAGATCAAACAGGAAAGTTGATCTCGGGAATAGCAGTCTGCACCAAAAAAAAATATTGTTGCAACAAAGATTAGAGGGTGTTCACTCTGCTCAAATAGCTGAGCTAGTGGCTTTGCAAAAAGCCTGTGAGTTAGCCAAAGACAAGGTGGCCAATATTTTTACAGACAGCCGTTATGCTTTCGGGAGGGGGGTACATGATTTTGGGAGGTTTTGGAGAGAGAGAGGGTTTTTGACCTCTTCAGTAAATCAAATTAAAAATTCAGGGTACATAAAATCCTTGTTAGATGCACTTTTGTTACCTAAAAAGCTGTCTGTAATCAAATGTTGTGCCCATCAAAAGGGCGTAGATGCTGTAATAAAGGGTAATAATTTGGCAGACCAAGCTGCTAAACAAGCAGTAGAAGATTGTTGCAAAGATCTGTGCATGTTAACTATGACAAACTCCAACAGTAATGATGTGTTTGATTTTAAAAAATTCTCAGCTTTTCAAGCTGAAGCATCACAGGGAGAAGTTCTGAGGTGGCTCAAGGATGGATGTAAAAAATCCTCTGATGGCATATGACAACATCCGGACGGCCGAATGGTGGTGCCTGTCTCTTTGCTACCTTACCTGGTAAGGGCATATCATCTACTGGCCTATACAGGGAAGACAGCTTTATTTAATCAAATTACCCAAAGTTGGTATGCCCTCATGTCTCCTCTTTGATACTTCAGTATGTACAAAATTGTAGTATTTGCTTGGAATATAACATAAGCAAACATGCCAACAGCAAATCTGCATGTTTACCTCCACCCTAGGGACCCTTTATTAATATACAGCTGGATTTCATCCAGATGCCTAAGACTAATAATTTACAATTTATTTTGGTGGTGGTGTGTATGTTCTCAGCATGGGTGGAAGTTTACCCGTGTCGCAAAGCTGATGCAGTCACAGTTATTAAAAATTGTTATCTGATTATATACCGAAATTCGGTACACCCAGCATTGTTAACAGTGACCAGGGATCTAATTTTAATAATAATCTGTTTGAAGAGTTATGTAAAGCTTTTAATATTAAGTTGAGTCTTCACTGTCCTAACCATCCCCAGTCATCTGGATTAGTGGAAAAGGTAAACAGGACCCTTAAAAATAACATTTCAAAGATTTGTGCTGAAACCCATTAAAAGTGTCCCAAAGCCCTTCCCTTAGCATTAATGAGTATGAGGGCCTCACTGAATGCCACCAGGAAATTGAGTCCATATGAAATATTAATAGGGAGACCCATGCCCCTTCCAGCTACTCCTCCAGTGGAAAATTCAGATTTAACTTTGTCAGATGATGCTATGATTTCTTATTGTAGGAGACTCCTCAAAATTTTGCAGCAATATCATCGAACAGTAAGAGCAGCATTACCAAAGCCTCCTAACTGGCCCTGTCATCAACTACAACTGGGTGATTGGGTGTATGTGAAAATTTTTCAGAGGAAAAACTGCCTCAGCCTGAGGTGGAAGGGGCTTTTCCAGGTCATCTCATTGCAAGAAGACCTGTCGTGTGGGGACCCCAGATGAATCATCGCAGACAACAGAGGTAAATTGAGGTGCGACAGATAAATCATCTGCCCAGTGAGAAGGTCAACTTCAGTAGCAGTCCATGATGAATCCAGTGACAACAGGTACTTTTGTTTTGTTTCTGCTGCTGTTCCCTTCTGTAAACTAGTCAAGAGAAAACAGTTTTTTGCTGGTCCTTCGGCAATATGCCAAGGTTCTAAACAAAACAAACTGCTGGATATGTTCACATATACCTCATCATTCTAAGGCAGGTATTCCTATGATTCCCATCCCCGCATCACAGGTGTCATTTAAAAAGGACCTTAATGACATCAGCTTAACCTGGCATTTTCAAAGGTTTCAAAGAGTGTGTATCTTCAACATGCAACCACACATCATGAAGACACATGTTATGCCAAAACTGGGCCTGTACCAGTACAAAAAAGCAAATGTAATGACATCAGGCATGAAAGTGCATTAGACTCTTTGCACTTAAAAAGCTATGACCTGGGGCGTGGCATGGGCATAATAAGTGACCATTGCTACATCTGTGGTGATCGTGCCTACCCCTGGTTGCCTACAAACTGGTCTAAATGTTGCTTTGTAGGCTATATCACTCCTGCTATTCAATATTTTGAACATCCACCAGCAGGTAGACTGAAAAATAAGTGAACAATCCACTGGACAGAGCAAGTATTTTCAATTTTTAATCCTGGGTATGGAGTGCAAAGGACAGTGCTTGAAATCACCATGCTTGTTCAAATTCTACAGGAGGTGGCCAACAAAACTTCACATCACACCTGGATCATACCTCTCAACCTGGAAACATCAAAAATCTGGACAAGGCCCATGAAAAATAGGTACAAATCTGTACGCTGATTAACATACAATTTGCATACATAATTGCGTAACCCCGCCCACTCCGATGGAATGGATACTTACAAACTCAACAAAAAAAAGAAAACTGAAGAACAAACAACAAATTCCCAGACCCCTCCTGCCCTCCAACCATTCCAGTTCTATATATTTCTTTATTTTTCCTCCATTTAAACTAAAATGCATGCATATACTGCTTATTTTTTTATTTTTTTTTTTTTTTTTTTTTTTTTTTTACACATTTAACAGACACTAATAGATATCTAAATAAAAAAACAAAACACACACACAACACACTACACTAGACTTGGCATTAAAAACTTCTCTGCCCTTGAAACTCACATTCATTGAACACACATTGAAAAAAAAAACACCAAAGAAAAAGTGGCATCTGGCCAGTGATGGAGGCTACCTTTGGGCAAATAGGCCCCCCCAAAATACAAAATAAACATACATAAGCTTTAACATCACCTTCCTAACTTTATTAAATTTTATTTGTTGTATAATACAGAGTTTTTTATAAATTTATTTTTTTTTTTTAAGGAAAATTTTTTAAACAGTTATCTTAAACCTCTGAATAAATAATAATAATAAATATAAATAATACAAGGTTTTTTGTGTTTTTGTTTTTTTTTGTTTTTTTTTTTTTTTATTTTTTTTTTTTATTTTGCAAACTTCTAGATCCAATAACATGGAGAACTCAGTGCAAATCAGAACTAATATGTGTTTCTTATTGTAATCTTATGCCTATGTATAATCTTGTATGTAGATATGATATAATTGATATATAAAAAAAAAATAAAAAATAATACACACACAATATGCAATATAAGGTATATATAAAGAATATATGCTGTATTATTTGTATCCACTGCATATGCACTTTACAAGGGATACAATGATCACTAGTTACACACAAGAAGACAAAATATAAATGAAACATCAGCACAAAGGATATAAAAAAAAAAAAAAATAAAAACAAAACCCCAATATAAAAAAATAGGCAAACACCAATAGGAACATAATTTAATAAAAAACAACTTTGCAATACACAAAAAACACCAGCACAGCAAGCCACATATTTAAGAATTTTAATGACAGCTATAATAGAAAGATCATTTCAAAAAAAAGCAAAAAATAAAACTTTAGAGAAGCTCAGAAAAATTTCAAAAAAATTTTTTATTTTTCCATTTTAAATTTTTCTTTTATTTTTTTTTTTCTTTTTTTTTTTTTTTTCTTTTTTTCATTTTTTTTGTTTTTGTTTGAATTTTTCTCTTCTTTCTATGATTCTATTTTGATTTTATATTTATCTGGTGAAATGCTATATGGTAAGCCTATAAATATATAAAATAAAATATTTAATTATTAGCTATTAAATAAAAATTAAGAAAACTATAAATATAAACATAATGAGAATTACTTATAAAGAAAACCAGCAGCATAAATCAAGATGTGCAAGAAATGAAATAATCAAAAAATACTCAAAATAAAAGCAACAAAAAGTTACAAAAATTCTCAAAGTGAACTTGAGAAAAGAAGAAAACTTCAAAACATCAATCACAATAAAAAATCCAAACAAAACCAAGTTCACAAAGCAAAAGCAAGCAACAAAAGCAGCAAAAAAAAGCAAAAGCACAAAAAAAGCAAAAAAAGCAAAAAAGCTCAAAAAAAAAAAAAGCAAGCAACACCAAAGCAGCATACACAAAAAATAGCTCAATAGCAAATCAAACTCACACAAACAGCTTAGCTCAAAAATGTTTCAACAATCCAACTTTCTGCTAAATAAAAAAATCCAAATAAAAAAATGTCCATGCTAGCTAAAATAAACAACTTCAAAAAAAATCAAGCAAAAAAGCAAGCAAGCACAAAAGCAGCAAAAAAAAACAAAAGAAAACAAAAGCTAAAGCAATGCAACCAAAAAACCTTCAAAGAAAAGCAGAAAGCAGCAAGCACACAAAAACAGAGCACAAAATACACTCAACAAAAAACAAAAGCAAGACCAAACAGTTCCTTCACACAGTCAAGATTTCAAGCAAAAAGCCAAAAAACTTCTCTCATCTTCATTTCCTTCCTAATAAAAAAACTGAAAGTAAAATCACAACTCTGCGTTCACTCCCTTGCAGCAATTTCAGAAAACCATCCAATCCAGATCCAAAGCTCAATCATCATTCAAACATCCAACACACATGATCACAATCATTTCAAAAAAACAACCAAAAAAAAAAACACAAAAAAAACATGAAAAACCGGAACACAAGATGAAATCGGAGGTCTTCCCAAACTAAACTAAATTGGGACCAATCTCGAAAACTGAGTAAACTGACCAGGATGACAAACTGAAAAATGACTAAAATGTGAACTGTGGTGTCACAAAATCAAATGGAACTTGATATAATGCTTGCTACAAAAGGGGGGTCATGTGCCCTCACAGGGAGTCGTTGCTGTTCGTATATTAGTGATTATCATAACGAACAAGAAAAACTAGCAAATTTCATGGAACAAAGGGCCAAAGAGTTGGACAGCACATCTGAAAAATGGACACTTTTTGGATGGATGGGCAGTATTTTTGGTAACCTGGAAACTAGCATAATCCAGGGTATTGTCATTGTACTTTTTATTACATTTGTGATCATTTTGGTATTTTCTATTCTAAAGGCAGTGATTACAAAATGTTTAACCTCACCTGCTCATGAAATGCCACTGCATCCACAAATCAATGATAGCTCTATTTTGACAGAAATTGATAATAAATATTATGATGCTAAGGCGTATTTTATCAAGTTAAAAAATAAAACTATAATTATATGTATGGCATAGTGTCAGAGGGAGGAAACTGTTATAGAACAAGACCAGCTTATTAAAATGTATATTAATTTCAGTTTATTAATTATGCTATAATATGATTGTTAGAAAAGCAAATATAATTTGTATGCAAGGCTGGAAAAAATACAGCTTCATAAGTTACAGTATTAGTGTTCTTTTTAAACTGCATTCTTTTAGTATGTAATAAGAGAAAATAGTACATGTTGCATGAAGTGAGGCATGTAGTTATTACAAAAAGGAATTTGTTTGCCTGACTCCTGCACGCTAGGAGTGTGTTGTTGCTAGGGCAGGTTTAAAACATCCAAGGTCAAAAACAAGACCCCTTGGAAGGAGGTAAATCATGTATAGAATGGTGTTCACGTGAGGTCTGAGGTAAAAATCACAAGGAATAAGGACATTTGCAAAGTTTTCTATAGGACACAGTCATTATAACGTAATGAAATTGCATGAGCAGTTTAATAAGAAAATATATAAAAATACAGTTTTTTGTATGTAAAGTGAAAATGCTTCATCAAGGGCTATAAAGACTGTCGCCCAGCGCTTTAAAAATAAAATTTCTGTTTGCACATCCTAAAGTGTTGTTCCTGACTAAATACATATAAGGTACATTTTTAATGTTATTTATTTATGACTATAACATATGTTTAGTACACAGTGAATAAATTCAACCTGTCATGATAACTTTCCGTATAAGTGCAGTAATCATAAAGGAAGACAGCTAGTGCAGAATTCAAATCCAGAGAAAATGTATTTTTATAGAGGGAGGCAGAATGCCTTTTGTCACCACATTTTTGTTCAGGAATATCACAGTAAATGCACTTCATTATCATAACTGTTTAATGCAAGACATGCATCATTACTGCTTGCTATAGAGGCCCAATATAATGTGTGCAAATTATGTAAAACACGATAATGATATTTAATGTAGAATGCACATACATAGGTATGATGTTCACAATATTTTTATTGTATTTATTGACTTCTTACATACCATAGGTATGTGTGTTTATGAAGTATGTTTTCTGAATTTTGTATGTAACCAAACCTACCATGTCTTACTCAGGTCATGCAGCTGCATTCATGTCAGATATAATTACAAACACAAACAATGCCTTTTACAGAGAAATGCAGTCCCATGACTAAGTAAAGTCACATATATGCAGGTATGTCTTCATTATTTCTACATTCAGTCTTTCATTACTATACATCAGATTGCCATCTTAACAAATAAGTTATTCTGTGGCATTGGCAATTAATCAGCAAAGTTTAAACTTTCATCCTTTTTTCTCTTGGGTTCGATTCACAGGTCATACTACTCAATCTTACCAGTGTCAAACTTCAAACATACCAATATGTTAGAAGTCTTACTATTATTCCTCCAAACAACCATAATCGTAACCAACATATGACCAACAGCCTCGACAGACTGCTGCTCGTTATAATTTTATCTGTGACTGCATAACTGTCTTCAGGTTTCTTCTAACAGATGTTTGTCCAATTGGCTCAGTATCTGCATATACTAGTGGTTGGTTCAAGACATTTTCCTGCATATACAGTGGCTATTTCCTCAGTTTGTTTTTTGTAATCTTTCTAATATATCTTTACCATCTCAAAGTGCTTACTCCTCTCTGTACTCTTTTTTTTCTAGACCTAACACCACTCTTAAGTATTCAACTGTGGTACCACCTTTATCATTCTTATAAGAAAAGCGCAGTCTGGGTCTGAACTGTCTGCAAACAGCTAAAGTTAACTTTGAGTATGTGTCTACCTGTTTGAGCCAATATTCATTTTCCCCTGGAGAGCACTCTGCTTTGGCTTGTAAGCAGCCCCCCCCCACACACACACACACTCATCTTCCACTTTCTCTCTTATTCCCTTCTGTTAGCAAATAGTATCCATAACTGAGAAATACTGTGTGTTTGTTAATTTAAATTGAGACCACAGTAGCCTACTGATACAAGGTTATCCTGTCTTTCCAACTGAGAAATGGTTACAAAATGACTTAGAGTTTCAGAGGAGTCCTTGGTCAATTGTGATTGTTTCTTAAACACAAACTTGTCTTTGCTTTGGCTCATTAGCAGGAGTACAAAGAACTGCCTGCTCACACCCTTGTTCTCTCCTCCCCCTTCCCTGTTTATTACCTTAAGACAATCCCAAAGTTAATAAATATTACCTGTGGCAGGCACCATTTTTAAAACTACAACCACCCTTGTCACTATCATATGTTCATTTATCAGTTAACTCCATTACCTGATTGTTCCCAGCCCCCTCATAAGAGCAACTAACAGGGTCTTTACCCACTTCGCTCCCCACCCTGCCCCCTATTCCCTCCTGCCCCCAGTGGTCCCACCTTTATTACACTCACAAACCCCTCCCATCTTTCCAGTAGCCAACCACAGCACTAACCCAACACTACCTCCTCCATCTTCCCACTACTATCACACCTCCTCAACTAACATGTACAAGCATACCTTACCTATGCTCACTGCATGCACTCTCCTTGCATATCTTGCATCCTACCAAAGCTCCATCATTCCCTCACTCAACCACTACCACTGTACTACTACTCACACCACCACTTATGTCTCACTCTCACTCAGCTCCCCTCCCACCAGCTCAAGAAACATCCCTATGCACCCCCACATATTCTACCAACTATATTACTCAAACATAAAGCATCCTTACAACTTAACACAGTAACCCTCCCACCATACCTTTTACCCAAAGAGCACAATCATAAAGTTTCCCTTATAAACAAACACATTCAAAAACTGAGAAAACTAATAACCTCAAGCCTATCAAAACTAGCCCTAAGTGGAGATATCCACCCCAACCCTGGCCCTACCATCTCCAACCCCAGTCCTCATAATCAGACTAGAAACCACACCTTCTCCCATATTACAGCCAATAGAAAGCCAAGTGACTTCCTTCTACTAAGCCTAAATATTAGAAGTATATCCACAAAGTCCATGAACTCCATGCCACCATAGAGTTGTACTCCCCAGATATAGTCATCCTGACAGAAACCTGGCTAAAACCTCACATTACCAGTGAGCAAATACTCCCTACAGGTTATGGCACACTAAGAGTAGACCGGCTAAACAAGAAAGGAGGAGGTGTAGCTATAATATTTAAACAGCATCTAAACATTCAGCTCTTAAAATCATCAGCTCCACAAATAGGCAATGAAGAAATAATATATACCAACCTCAAAATAAACCAAAACAAAACCCTCAACACAATTGGATGCTATTTCCCACCTGGCCAAAACATCCCTCCACTAGAAAACCTCCTCAGCTGGTCTACCCACCATCTCCCCCAAGAAACTATCATTTTAGGTGATTTCAATATTGACTGGCAATCCTGTTCTGGCAACCAGCCAACCCATCATGTAAACCTTCGTGGCTTCACCCAACTAGTCCAGTTGCCAACCAGGATAAATAAAAACTCCAGCAAGCACACTACCCTGGATTGGATACTAGTCAGTAAGAGCCCCCAGTCATATATAACAGGCTGCTTATCAGATAGCCTCAGTGATCACTCCCAAGCATTCCTACTCAAAAATACCTATACCAAGCTAAATCTGTCATCTACCATCAAATACGTAAAAAACTAAACTTTAACCCACTCACAATCATCTCATCCCTCAAAGAATATAACTGGCATCCACTAAAGTACCTCAGTCTTGATGATGCAGTTGAATTTTTTAATACTACCTTCCTGAGCATCCTTAATTACCATGCCCCCATAAGACTTTCCAGAATCAAAGCACAACTCTCCCTATGG
Source organism: Protopterus annectens (assembly GCF_019279795.1). Taxonomy (NCBI): domain Eukaryota; kingdom Metazoa; phylum Chordata; order Ceratodontiformes; family Protopteridae; genus Protopterus; species Protopterus annectens. The sequence continues at coordinate 503,594,286 of NC_056730.1, read as the reverse complement.
CTACAGAAAACCACTAAGTCAGAAATGAAAAACAGGGATAAAGCCTGGGAGCACTGGCGCAAAACCAAAAACCCCTCAACTAGACAGAAATTCCTAGAACTATGCAATAGAGTCAAAAAGCTAATAAAACAGGACAAATTCCAATACTACCAGTCTGCCCTAGACTCCTCCCAACACAGCCCCAAATAATTCTGGTCCTCCATAAACTCCATCCTCCACCCAGGTAAAGTCAGTACCCCTCCTCCTAACATCCCTCACTCCTCAGAAAATATTGCTACCTCATTCAAAACACACTTCACACAAACCATACTATCACTAGCTAAACAACACAACCCCCCTCCCCTCCAACCCACACCTTCAACTAGTAATCTCCCCACTGCCTTCTCTTTTTCTCCTGTACCTACCTCCAACATAAAAAAACTCTTAACTAAACTTAAGTCCACCAAATTAGCAGCAGACAACCTCCCAAGTGAATACCTACAAATTGCAGCTGATGCTCTGGCCTACCCAGTATCCATCTTGATTAACCAATCTCTGTTAGAAAGTTACATTCCCACACTGTGGAAAATATCACATATAATACCCCTCCACAAAGGCGGACCCTCCACAGAACTAACCAATTACCGCCCCATAGCTATTCTCTCTCCACTCTCCAAAATACTAGAGATATGCATACACTCTTAGGTCTCAGACTACCTCCTTACTAACAACCTCCTTTCCAATACTCAGCATGGTTTCCAACCAAACCATAGCACCACCACTGCCTTACTGTCCTTTACTAACACTATCCTTCAGCATAAAAACAATGGCTATCTCTCCTCTGCTACTTTCCTAGACCTATCTAAAGCATTTGACATGGTCCCACACAAACAACTTATCTCTGTCCTCAGTAACCTAGCCTTCTCACAATCAGTCACCAACTGGTTTCAGAGTTACCTGTCTGACTGCCAACAATCCATTGTATGGCAGAATGACATATCTCCCCAACTACCTGTCTCCATAGGGGTTCCCCAAGGATACATCCTCGGACACCCACTCTTCCCTGTTTTCACCAATAATCTAGCTTCTGCCACCAAACATGGCACACTCATACAATACGCAGATGACTCAACCATCATCTGCTCAGCCCAGTCCCTACCCAAACTGCAAAAAGTCACACAGGAAGCCTTTTCCTCTGTTGAAACTTGGTTATCCGATGCCCAATTAATACTCAACCCAAACAAAACTAAACTACTCATCTTCCAACCCACCAAACATACTCAAAACAACTCTCACTTTAACATCACAGCAAAGGACAACACCACTATATACCCAACTGAACACACCAAATTGCTAGGACTGGATATAGACAATAAACTAAAATTTGACATTCACATATCCATGACCATAAAAAAGTCCAGAAAAAACTAGGAGCACTATACAGAAATAAGCAACTTCTCACCAAAGCAGCAAAGATTTCAATAGCAAATTCCTACCTTATCTCCATCCTACTTTATGCCTCTCCAATATATACCAACCTAAGGCAATGCGATCTAAACAAGCTAGAGACCTGCTACAACAAAATTGCCAAATTCGCCACAGGGGCATCCTACCATAGTCACCACTGTCTCTCACTTGCTGAACTGGGCTGGCTTGAACTCCCTCACCTACTTCAATGGTATCAACTCTCACTCTCCCACAAACTAGTAAACCATCCTCTAAATGTCCCATCCCTCCAGAATCTACTCCAACCCTATCGCACCACCAGACCACTAAGATCCAGCAACAAAAATCACTTGCAGATCACTAAAGCCAATAACTTTGCTGGTGAAGCACTATTCTCTTGCACCATAGCCAAATTATGGAACTCCCTCCCACCCACAATTACCTCCATACCATCATGCATCCACTTCAAAACTTTACTAAAAGCGCATCTAAAAACATGCTGGCTATGCCCTTGCAACTTCCACTCTAATATCACCCACCCCATCCAACCACTACCTTTCTTTCCACTCCACTAACTACCTTGATTATAGCAAGCTCAGATGTTCATAAGCCAGTATTTATTATACAGCAGTAACTTCTTCTTCTTGTAACATTTGTTAATGTCTGTTATGCACTTCACAGATAAAGATTCTAGTTGTCTACTGATGTACTATATTCTTCATCTGTAAATATGTTGTAAGTAATTGCTATGTAAATTGTTAATCGCTATGTAATCCAATGTAACTACTGTCTGTTTATTTTAACTGTGGAACTTTTCTCCCTGGGCCTCTGCTGAAAATGGACCTATGTCCAGTCGGACACTCCCGGTCAACAAATATAAATAAATAATAAATAAATAAATAAATAATAAAGCATATCAGAGGTTAACATTGGAACATCTTAATAGTCTGAGCATCACACATGGACAAATGTCACTGCCATTTGTAACACCTTCTCTGCTTCTTCATGTACTCATTGCCAATGTGACTGGCAAGCCCTTGCTGTACTTGCGGTTGTGCAAATGCAATTGGAAAGGCTGTGTGTCTTTCTGCACAAGCTGTTGCTAGTGAGATTTGAATTGGGAACCAATTCAGACCAATAGCTCTGTCTTCACTGCTGCATACATGGCTGATAAATGTTAAGATGGTATTCCATTTAGAGCACAAAGGTGGGATGTTGAGGAGTCCAGGACTTATATGGCACTCCTAGTGAAGTCTTACAGCCAGAAGCTACTGCAGGAAACATACCATAAGTCAGTAAAAGGTTAAGGCCTAAAATAATGTATTCAAGGCTGTCTCCAGTACACTGGGGAGTAATGCCATTACCAGTACAGTGACATGAAGAGGTGCAAGAAGGACATTTTTAGCCAATAGGAGATGAATTTAATACTGCAAACATCACTCAGTTGTGTAAGTATACTGACCCATAACGTCTGTATGATATGACATTCATTAGTTAGCCAATGCAGTTATTCATTATATTTTCGTTTATATTTTTTTCTACTGCACAGCTTGCAGCTGAGATTGCAGAAAACCATGAAGCACATCAGGAGACACTAACTCACCTTAGAGAGGCATGGAGTAAGTATTCATCTGTTCTGATTGCAAGGCACAGACGTATTCTCAGTCCATCACCGTATACAATCTTGAGCAGGCATAGCTTAACTTTAATATCAAGCCTATATGCTTGCTCCAGTAGTTCTTGGTTATTGCATCAGCCACTGAGTACATCAGATTAATTGAGTGTAGGTTCAATATCCACACACAGATATTTGTGTTTTTATAGGCTACTACTTAGAAGATGCTTTAACTTCAATACTGCATGGCATTAACCATTCAGTACTTGCAAATGCAGTTATTACTTTAGAAAGCAGGTATATGGCTCAGTGAAATACATGATTCCATTAGTCATATTATACAATTGTGATTGATTTTATGACACATTCATGCCTTTCCATCATATCTGCATGTGGTCAAGGTGTACTTATGGAGTTCTTATCTTGTTTTATGTATTAAAATAATTAAGTAGTGCGGCATGCCATTGATCTAATTATCACGTTTTTGCCTTCCCCCACCCTATCCCTCCTTTTTTATTATTTATTTATTTGTTAATACATTGCTTCTGAAAACAAAATGACCATTGTCACAGGGAGTTAGGTTGACCACTGGGTTTGGACCACCATACCTCAACAGGTGGCTGTTGGCGGCACAGACACCCAGCATGTCTGGGTCATAATCTGTCAGTGTTGCTTTCACAACTCCTGCCCTATCTGTTCCACCTGTGCCAGATACCTCTGTCCCAGCTGCTGGTACTGTGGTAGCCTACAGGAGCAGTAGTACTAGTGGACATGGTGATTTTGTCACCCGTTAGGAGTTGACAGTGCTAGTGGAGGGCATTATGGAGAAGGGCCTTGGTGCCCAAATTTGCAGGGATGAAAAGGTCCTGCACTGTATTGCCAAAATGATGCCATGTTTAAAACTGATCCAGCCAGCTGACACAGAAGACAGTGATGACAGTTCTGAGCATGAGGACTAGATTCTGACTGTTCTCATGCTGGACATGTTTGCACCTCTGAGGTCCTCCTATCTATCCCCAAGCATGGAGTTCCCCAATAGTTTGTGTCCATCACTCTCCCTGTTTGTCTTGCATGTTCTGTAAGTCTGCACCTGTTGCATAACCTACCCTACCTAGCTGACCCTTTCGTTCCTAAGTACCTTCCCAAACATTCCTTTCTATCAAAAAAAATGGGCACCTATCCCAGAAAAAAAATGTATAGCTCTCTACTTCACATATGTGTCATGTTGTCACACTTGATTTGATCTAATTGGCTATACAACATTATCCTGTTGTTGTCACCCATCCCTGGTGTAGCGATTCTCCAAAACCATAAAATTCTTTGTATAAATTCTAAATTTATGTTGTGAACAAGTGGATGGCTATGGTGCTCACCCACCACCCTCCTGCAAATTCCTGTATTCTTTCCCCTGTGTCCTACCCTCTGCTTGCCAACCCCATTTTCACCACTGTCCTTTGAACTCATTTTTCACAGGTTTAGTCTGGTCAAAATAGAGTTATACAGAACACACATGGCCAGAAATGGCCCATGGAAAAGCCTTTGTTTTTTCTCCTCAATGTTTCCATGGAGGTTGGCATAGCACACTGATGCTTAGTGGCACTGTATGCTGTTCAACTTCTTTTGGAAAAAGCTGAAGATTTTAATTTCAGCCACAGTAGTCCAGTTAGTTTCATGCAAATGTGCTTAAATCCACTGTGATATGGGAATACAGAGTAAAAGCGGAATAAAGACAGAACTGTGAAGTGGTTAATGTAGCAGTTCTTAGGCTGCTGGATGAAACAAACTAGAGGTTACTACATGACATGTTGAGATAATTTCCCTGTTTTAGACTGATGCTTTTGAGTAGTGTCATAGATTGAATTTCAACTGTAGGTGAAATTATTACATGACATGTTATATTCCTGTCTTGCAGTTAACTGCAAATATCTGTACATCTCCCCATTCACATTTCAGTATCATACCATTTGAGCAGCACAGCAAGACATCATTAGCAAAAACATTCCATCCGTCAAGGAGTCTTAGTAAGCCACCCTTATCCTGCTTTATTGTACAGAACATGACAGCTTACTAACGAGAAAATTAGTATGTGGAACACACCATACACATGCTTCTACCTGTCCCATGAAAAATACATTTCCTACTCCTCTCTCTCTCTCTCTCTCTCTCTCTCTGTTGTCTCTCTCTCTCTCTCTGTTGACCTCTTCTGCTTCAGTAAGTTGTCACTATTTCTCAATTGTGTTATCTAAAGTGTACAAAATAAGAGCTCATTTGTGCTATAAACAGATTTTTGTTTACTTTTATGGGTTCTAACCCAGGCATTAGCTAAGTGACTGTTTTTAATGTGCATCTTTTGCCCACACATTGTTATGAGCAAACATTATCCTGCTTTTGTCATAATGTATTTGGTCCTTCTCTCCCTCTCACACTGTCTATGTATATTTTCTCTTCTGTGTCAAAATTCTTCCTCCTCTGCATTTGCACAATGTCTGATACTGATCACCAACTGGAACTGAGGCTTAATGGAAGTACATGGCTTGTTGCAAAATCTTGTGAGGTTTTTGCCATCAGCCACATTATTCTGGTACCTTTTTGGCTACTTTGCTTAGCCATGTATAGTCAGGTTAATCTTCTTTTCAACAATTTGAAGAGCTGAATGTACAGCTTGCATTTGTCAAGAGGGTAATGAAAACTATAACATACATTCGCATTTTCTGTAATCTGATGTCACATAGAAACTTTGTGGTGTGACTTCTCTCTTTTTTAATTTCTTCAAATCTTTTGGGTTTCTAATCCCATGATGGGAATGGACCCCATTCCTAAGTCAAAGTACGATTAAAGTTCATGAAATTAGTATTGTTTCAATCTTTGATGTCAGCCAGAAGTGCTCTTCACAGCGCCCGCAATGTGCCCAGTAATGACTCCTGCTGAAATTTGTACAGTTACATGTATTGGTAACATATCTAAATACGATTGTAGATTCTTTTTTATAACACCCATTGCTCCTACTACTATTGGGACTGTCTGAGTATCTTTCTTCCACATTGCTTTGTGGTGTGTTTAGGTAATAGTCAGGTCTCTAGATTTTCCTTTGAACATTCTCAAGGTTTACATCCAGATATATGCTAAACTGTTTTTGAATGTTTTATATGACTCCTGTGGATGTAAATGTTATGGGTTTTAAGGGATGTTATGGAGCTTTTAGGCTGTTTTATAGGTTTATAGGTTCATAGGTGTGTACTAGGCTAATGGCCCTGGAACCTATACAAGCCTAGCCCATAGAAGTGCCCTGACATCATGCTGCCCGACATTAGTTCCAAGTGCCTCTATCAAGTAGAGCCACTGGAAGGATCCCCTGAGTGAACTTTCTATTACCTTTGTAAGTCAAGCAGAGATCACATCTAAGCAGGCAATATGAGACATAAAATAACAGGAGTCTTTTGAGTCTGTCCATGTAGGACATGTGTTTAATGTCTAGGATCCTTTTCGTGAGGTACTTCTGTGGCCTCTCCAGCTGTTGCAGGTGTCTAGTGAGGTACACACCAAATGGGGCATTATACTTGATGACTGGTCTAATGAGGGAAGAGTAGAGAGAGACAATGACCTCTTTCTTCCTGGATGCAAAACCCTTGGTAATATGATGTGCCACATAGAAGGACTTTCTGACCACAGTGGCAATGTGGTGGTCGAAGGAGAAGTTTCTGTCAACCTGCATCCCTAGATCTCTTATAACACCTTTAGTGTTCAGTGGGCTCCCATCAATGTGTAATTAGTGGAAACTGAGTTTTCACCAAAGGGGATTGTGATGCATTTTTTGGTGTTATGCTTAAGGCCATGGTTTCAACACCAGTCATTGGTCTCAGTGAGGCTTTTATGTAGGATGCCTGCATCACATGGAGAGTTAATAATGGCTCCCAGCTTGCAGTCATCATCAAACTTGGTCAGCCAGAGTCCCTTTGTGTTGGCCTGGACTTCTGAGAAGTAGATGCCGAACAGGAGAGGACCCAGGACTGATCCCTGTGAGACTCCACTCACGACTGTTCAGCAGGCTGACTTGGAGTCCACTACTTTCACACTGTATGTTTTATTTGTGAGCCAATTTGCAATCCACCTAGTGATATAGGGGTTGATTCCTAGTTTTGTGAGTTTATCAATAATTCCTGAGTGAAGAATGGCATCAAAGGCCTTGGAGAGATTCAGGTAGGCTGTATGCACTGCTTTACCTTCATCCACAGCCCTGGGGACTGACTCAAAGAAATCAACCAGGTTGTGCAGGCACGAACTCCCTTTCACAAAGCCAAATTGCATGGGGTCTAGAGTTTTGAGATTTCCTGTATCTTTGTTAATCAGGTCCATGATGATGTGGTCCATAGCTTTACATACCAGACTCGTCAGATTAATGGGGCAATAATTCCCAGGGTCTGTAATCTCTCCCCCATTATGAAGAAGGATGACTGTAGCAGTGCGTCATTCAGTAGGGACAAAGCCTGAGGTGAGGCTGTGACTCAACAGGGCACACAAATGTAGTGCCAATTCACTTTGTAGTTCATGTAGAACACAGCCAGGCATATTATCAGGTTCCATGGAAGCTGTATTATTGGCCTTGGACAATGCAGCTTTAACCTGTGCTGTAATAATGCTGGGTGCCTGGCATTCTTCTGGTATTGTGATTGGTCCTTTGGGAGGGAGAGAGGGGTAAAGTTGGCACTGAATCTGTTGGCCAGTATGTTGGCAATATCTGTTGGCTCAGTATAGGAGGTATCATTGTGCAGTAACTCAGATCAAATCTGGGTATTGCCGTGGAGGTTCTTGATATAGCTATAGAAGGCTTTGTGATTGTTTTTAGTGTCTGCCGCAATTCTACCTTCATAGCTGGCTTTAGAGGATTTGATGAGGGATCTCAACCTTTTGTTGAGGCTAATAAGGGAATTTTTCCAGTCTTGGAACTTCACTTTTTTCTGCAACAGCTTCTTCCTTCTGTTGTAGAGTTTATTAATGCCAGGGGACCACCAGATTGGCTTCCTTTTTTTGGAGGAGACTGTCATGGTTCTGTCGGGTATAGCTAGTTCCATGCATTAATGTACATGCTCATACAGTGCAGTGGTGTATGATTCAGTACTCATGCAGCTATTTTCCATTGGCATGGGTGCCATGAAGTTAGCCACCTCTGTTCTTATGAGTCCAAAGTCAGGTTTGGAGAAGTTTTTCAAGGTGGTTACTTTTGCGGGGAGGGGTTGAGATGTGGATTTCCATTGTGATTAGTTTATGGTCGGATTTGACCAGGGAGGGATTGACTATTGGTATAGGGCAATGGTCGCCCATGTTAGTAATAACCAGGTCAAGGATGTTGCTTCCTCTAGTGGGGGTCAGAATGAGCTGGTCCAGGACATTGGAAATGAGGAATTCCAGGAAGTGTTGGGCCAGTATATTGGTGCTTGAGTAGTTTCCCCAGTTGATGGAGGGGTAGTTGAAGTCTCCTAGTTAGATAGTGTTGGGTTTAACCTTGATAGATTCCAGGGTGCTTAGGAATATGGAGTGAGAGTCTAGGGACATGGTTGGGGACCTATAGCAGGCTATGACCTGGAGCACCATCTTACCCAAGTTAGTTGTACCTGAAATATCTCAGATGCATTATGCTGGGCTACTAGTCTGGAGGTGTGCATATCCTTTATGAATATGGAGACACCACTGCCTTTGGAGCTTCAGTCCATGTTTCAGGGCCAAAAGGTGTGGAATCAGTTATAGCCTGGTAGCACAGGGGTACTTTCTGCTACTTTAAACCAGGTCTCCATTACAGCACAAATGTCAATGTTCTCCATTTTGAGGAGTGCTTCGAGCTAATGTATCTTGAGATTTAGACTTCTAGTGCTGAGCAGCATGACCCTCAGATTGCATTTATTTATAGCTGTTACAGTGGTAATTTGGTCTTTGGAACACTGCCTAAAAAAGGCACTATAGGGGTGGCAAGGGCCTTATCCAGTACCCGGAAATCCAGGGGTGACAGATGCAGTCCATCTTTGGCAAAGCATCGAGATCTGTCAATCATGCCATCCCAAGCAGACAGATACTGGATCCCCTTAGAATGACACCAGAAACTTTGCCAATTGTTGAAGTTAATCATTTTTGTTTGTATTGCGGTATCATTCTGGGTGATGGTAGGATAGTGCTCAGGACTAGTGGCATACCTGCCTGGGCCACATAATCCGAGAGCTCCACCATGTCTTTTTTCATGTAGTCCAGGGAGGTGCATCTCAGGTCATTCTCACTCACATGGACAATGACAGAGTCATACTAGTACTTGTTGTGGAGTGACCTGAGTGTGTGTGTTGTGTCAGATTCTGGCACCTGATAGACAGCTGACTGTTACCTTCTCCTTATTCAACTTAGTGAGTGGGACATCTGTGTGCCTCACTATTGAGTCACCTATGATTAGTGTATTGGGCAAGGTGTTTAGCTTTAGGGGCTTAGGTTGAGGGGCACACTGTGGAGGTGAGCTATGTGTCCTGTGGTTTGTGCTGTGTTGTGGTGGTCAAGTGCATATCTGTCTTGAAGGTCTCTGCTGTTTGGGTAAATTTCTATTGAGAGCCTCCACAAAGGTGGGTGTGCGGTTTGTGTTTTTATGTGATAGTGTGATAGTGGGTGTTCTGGAGGGCTATGTGTTCCATGTGGTGCGGTGCAGGTGTTGACCTTCTCTTCTTGACCAGCTAGTCCGGCCTTGGCTGGAGAGTGCATACCTTCCAATTTGGTGATATAAGTGCATCTCTCACAAGTTTGAGTGTTGGGAGGTAAGAGGAGAGGGCTGTCTGTGTACATGAGGCAGTTGCTACACTACCTCAGAATTCCCAAGTGCACCAAGTTAATAGGAGAAAGCACAGCCCATTAATCATGCCATGAGGGGTGGTCATAACTACTAAGTACTGGAGCTATTTCTGTGAAGAACAACTAGTGCTGATGGCACTTAGGTGTGCTACAATAATTTCTACAAAACCTGTTGAAGTGCAATGCAATTAGGCTATTTGAAGTGCAAGAGAGAAAGAACTAGCAAGATCTAAGGGGAAAACTGAAGAGCACACTTTCTGGCACCAGTAATAGATTACTTCAGCTCGGCGCCACTGATAACAGGCAGGATTTACATTTGACCCTTTCTATCTCACTAAAAGGGTATAGCATCAGTAAACGTACAAGGCATGAGTGATGAGACAAGTGTCAGAAGACTTGTTTATGGCAGTCTGAATGGGGTCATTCTGAGTCACTTTATTTGTTCTTAGACACTAATGGGGAACATTTAGAGCAACTTATTTGGTGGAAAGTAAATGTTGGTTCCTTGGTGCTCTATTACTTCTTAATACAGGGAGCAACATTAACTTTTTTGGAGCTTATGCCCATTTGACTGACAGCAGTAGTTTGGGAGGACCAGTTGGGTACAAACGTTTGAGTTTCATTCCATTAATCAGACGGTAGTTGTAGGTAGTTGTGATATTACTCAAGATTTTATCTAAGCCAGTGTAAGGCCAGTCTTTGTTGAGGTTGCTAGGCTGCCACAGGTTGTCTAACCTTTGCTGCTCAGCATAGCCCCTGGAGTTGCAACATTGTAGCTGACAGCCCGTTTTGCTTAGAGAGTCAAGAAGATCCTACTCCAGTTCCCTCAGTGCTTGGGATGGTGGAAAAAGACTGAGCAGCTAGTACCAAGAAGGCTTAGAGAACAACTCTGTAGCCATTTGAGATTCTCAACAGGGGTCTGCCACTTTGAGATGAATAACTGTATAATGGTAGAGGATAACTCCGCTCGTCTATGGAACGCCAAAATTGTAGATAAATGTACCAAAATGTAAAACTCCAAAACGAAGGAAGGTAAAAGCAAAAGGATTTATTAAGTCAGTTAAGCGCTTTCGGCTGTGATCCAGCCTTCATCAGAACAACCAAATGCTCACTAGTAACGTGGTATATATACTCCCACATCCAATTGGCAGCCTCTCCTCGTTTTGAGCTTTTGAGTTTAAGTTGAACCTAGTAAGTGTTCCTCCTTTTTGTCCAATTGTTCCACATTTCAGAACTGGTGCTGAGAAACTTATACGTTACCCGTCAGGCTTAAAAGGATATTACAATGTTATCCTGTAAGTTATTTCTAATGTTTTACACGGCCAAGCAAACTCCAGCATTCCGGTTTTATTAACTGTGACCTCTAACTGAACATACAAAAGCTCCTCATTACACCATGATGTACATCACCTGTGGGATGCAAGTATAACACGTCATGTCGTTTTGGAGTTTTACATTTTGGTACATTTATCTACAATTTTGGCGTTCCATAGACGAGCGGAGTTATCCTCTACCATTATACAGTTATTGTGTTTCCTATTTACTTTGAGATGAATGGTAGCTACTATTATGCACCTGGGAGATATTGATTAAAGGAATTAAACTTTAAAAATCATTTCACAACTCTCAGCTTGCTTTCCAGATAGCTCACATTACTAATTATGCCAAACTTTTACAGCTAGGACAGAGATAATATGCACCCCTATTGGTAGGAGCTTGTTTTAAAATATGGTGATGGGAATGTATTCTGGGATTGTGGCTATTACACATCTCCATATGAGATACTATGTTTTTAACTTGCCTTTATGAGGGTTATTATAGCAATAACCCATGCCTGGGTGTGGGTAATGCCTGTTTGCTGCTCTTCCGCAGATGTCTGGTATCCGCGGCAGTTCTGATATACTGCGCGCCTGCGCAGTACATCAGAGCTGTGGGCAAAAGCAACGGAGAAAGCAAGATCTCCGTTGCTTTTAGTGTTTGCTATGTTAAATGAGTTTAACATGGCGAGACAGTTTAAAATAAGCAACGGAGATGTCCGTTGCTTATTTTAAAACTGTCTCGCTATGTTAAACTCATTTAACTTAGCTACTAAAAAGCAACGGAGATCTTGCTTTCTCCGCTTTAAAACACTGTCTCGCTATGTTAAATTGGTTTAACATAGTGAGACAGCTTTAAAATAAGCAACGGAGATCTCCGTTGCTTATTTAAAGCTGTCTCATGTTAAACCCATTTAACATAGCGAGTTATACTAATGGAAAAAAGTCCATGCAACCGGACCATTTTCCATTAGTATAACTCGATTTACAACGGGCATGCTGGCCAATCAGCGTGCACGTTTTGGGGGGGTCATGGTATAATATAGCAATAACCCACGCCTGGGTGTGGGTAATGCTAAATTTACCCACGGTTGGCGTGGTTTGGTCCCGGTGAAGCCGAGGGACCAAACAAAGCCAACCGTGGGTAAATTTACATTACCACACCCAGAAGTGGTTATTGCTATTATACCATGACATTATTTAAGAAAAGAAACTATTACTTTTCTTAAATAATGGCATAGTATAATGCCTGTTTGCTGCTCTTCCACAGATGTCCGGTATCCGCGGCAGTTCTGATGTACTGCGCCTGCGCAGTACATCAGAGCTGTAAGCAACGGAGAAAGCAAGATCTCCGTTGCTTTTTAGTGTTGCTATGTTAAATGAGTTTAACATAGCGAGACAGTTAAAATAAGCAACGGAGATGTCCGTTGCTTATTTTAAACTGTCTCGCTATGTTAAACTCAGTTAACCTAGCTGCTAAAAAGCAACGGAGATCTTCTTTCTCCGTTAAACACTGTCTCGCTATGTTAAATGGGTTTAACATGGCGAGACAACTTTAAAATAAGCAACGGAGATCTCCGTTGCTTATTTTAAAGCTGTCTCGCTATGTTAAACCCATTTAAAACGAGTTATACTAATGGAAAAAAGTCCATGCAACCGGACCATTTTCCATTAGTATAACTCGATTTACAACAGGCACGCTGGCCAATCAGCGTGCACGTTTTGGGGGGGTCATGGTATAATATAGCAATAACCCACGCCTGGGTGTGGGTAATGCTAAATTTACCGCGGTTGGCGTGGTTTGGTCCGAGGTGAAGCCGGGACCAAACAAAGCCAACCGTGGGTAAATTAGCATTACCCAGAAGTGGGTTATTGCTATTATACCATGACATTATTTAAGAAAAGAAACTATTACTTTTCTTAAATAATGGCATAGTATAATGCCTGTTTGCTGCTCTTCCGCAGATGTTTGGTATCGGCGGTTCTGATGTACTGCGGCGCCTGCGCGGTACATCAGAGCTGTGAGCAAAGCAACGGAGAAAGCAAGATCTTCGTTGCTTTTTAGTTTCGCTATGTTAAATGAGTTTAACATAGCGAGACAGTTTAAAATAAGCAACGGAGATGTCCGTTGCTTATTTTAAACTGTCTCGCATGTTAAACTCATTTAACCTAGCGGAGATCTTGCTTTCTCCATTGCTTTTAAACACTGTCTCGCTATGTTAAATGGGTTTAACATGGCGAGACAGCTTTAAAATAAGCAGCGGAGATCTCCGTTGCTTTTTAAACTGTCTCGCTATGTTAAACCCATTTAACAATGTTTAAAACGAGTTATACTAATGGAAAAAGTCCATGCAACCGGACCATTTTCCATTAGTATAACTCGATTTACAACGCATGCTGGCCAATCAGCGTGCGTTTTGGGTCATGGTATAATATAGCAATAACCACGCCTGGGTGTGGGTAATGCTAATTACCGGTTGGCGTGGTTTGGTCCCGGGTGAAGCCGAGGACCAAACAAAGCCAACCGTGGGTAAATAGCATTACCACCCAGAAGTGGGTTATTGCTATTATACCATGACATTATTTAAGAAAAGAAACTATTACTTTTCTTAAATAATGGCATAGTATAATGCCTGTTTGCTGCTCTTCCACAGATGTCCGGTATCCGCGGCAGTTCTGATGTACTGCGCGCCTGCGCAGTACATCAGAGCTGTGGGCAAAAGCAACGGAGAAAGCAAGATCTCCGTTGCTTTTTTTTAGTGTTTCGCTATGTTAAATGAGTTTAACATAGCGAGACAGTTTTAAAATAAGCAACGGAGATGTCCGTTGCTTATTTTAAAACTGTCTCGCTATGTTAAACTCATTTAACCTAGCTTAAAAAGCAACGGAGATCTTGCTTTCTCCGTTTAACACTGTCTCGCTATGTTAAATGGGTTTAACATGGCGAGACAGCTTTAAAATAAGCAGCGGAGATCTCCGTTGCTTATTTTAAAGCTGTCTCGCCATGTTAAACCCATTTAACATGTTTAAAGCGAAGTTATACTAATGGAAAAAAGTCCATGCAACCGGACCATTTTCCATTAGTATAACTCGATTTACAACAGGCACGCTGGCCAATCAGCGTGCACGTTTTGGGGGGGTCATGGTATAATATAGCAATAACCCATGCCTGGGTGTGGGTAATGCTAAATTTACCCACGGTTGGCGTGGTTTGGTCCCGAGGGTGAAGCCCGAGGACAAAGCCAACCGTGGGTAATTAGCATTACCACCCAGAAGTGGTTATTGCTATTATACATGACATTATTAAGAAAAGAAACTATTACTTTTCTTAAATAATGGCATAGTATAATGCCTGTTTGCTGCCCTTCCGCAGATGTCTGGCATCGCGGCAGTTCTGATGTACTGCGGCGCTGCGCGTACATCAGAGCTGTGAGCAAAAGCAATGGAAAGCAAGATCTCCGTTGCTTTTTAGTGTTCGCTATGTTAAATGAGTTTAACATGGCGAGACAGTTTAAAATAAGCAGCGGAGATGTCCGTTGCTTATTTTAAAACTGTCTCGCTATGTTAAACTCATTTAACATGAAACACTAAAAGCACCGGAGATCTTGCTTTCTCCGTTAATTTTAACACTGTCTCGCTATGTTAAATGGGTTTAACATAGCGAGACAATAAGCAACAGAGATGTCCGTTGCTTATTTTAAAGCTGTCTCGCTATGTTAAACCCATTTAACATAAGTTATACTAATGGAAAAAAGTCCGGGCGACTGGACCTTTTTCCATTAGTATAACTCGATTTACAATGGGCACGCTGGCCAATCAGCGTGCACGTTTTGGGGGGTCATGGTATAATTTGGGATAGTGAGCTTTTGCTTTATGTTGGAAGAGAAGTAATGGTGGTGCACGATCTTGTTTTAGTTTGGCTCACTAAACCTAAGACTGACCAACAGGTTAAGGGCCATTGTCTGTTATTCTGCCTAGTACAATGAGTATAGACACTGGACCAGACTTTATGCTTTAGCTCTTCTTCGGTTAATTAATACAGAAAGTTTTGTCTGCAATATGTTTGCTTTCCTGAGATCATTCTCCCTTTTTTATTTCATACAGGGAGATCCATGGATTTTTCAGAGAAGAACATTCAGTCAAATTAATCAAAGGACTGGACAGATGGTCTTCCAAAACACTTTAACTTCCACTGGGTACTGGTTTCCTCAGCCTGGTTACTGTTTTTGCTTCCCTGTGGTTCTCATTTATTTTGTAGGTCACAGGCATATTATCATTTGGGAAATTTTTCATTGTCAGAGGTGCAAAGATAGCAGTAGTCCCACAGAATGCTGGATGTTTGGGGCTTGGCTCCACCTTTCGTTTATGGATATGGATGTTTTCAGAAATGCAGTGGAACTACGTCTTATCAAACCTGGAATTTTGCATGCATCAGTTTGGTCAGCCAAATTTTGATAAGTTTCCCAAGGGGGGGATAACATTGCCTAGTTCTAAAGTGGCCCTTGTTATCCAGGATTTTCAAAGACTTGGTGGACATTCAGTAGCCTTTTACTAACTCAGTGACAATTTATCATCCATAGTGCGTAAGTTACACTGGAGAAGTGGTTTAAAACTGGTAGTTTAGAGTCAGCCTGGAATGTAAAAATTTCATTGAGCCCAGGGCAGCCCTGTTGTTCGACTTAGATGTCATGGAACATGAGGATCTTCAGTCAGTAATCCACTTTGGGTTTTTTGTTGGATAGAGTTCACTTAAGTGATATTGGTTTGGCCTTTTTCATCTGCTTTGTTTTCTTTATTGCAGAACATGTTATGTTCCATAAACCACTAATATGAACTTTGTTTCTGAGAACTGAATGTTTCATTACATTTCAATGGCTTGCAACATTTAGCTGATCATGGCAAGGGAAGGGGAGAACTGGCTGCAGTATTAGCAGCCTGGAGGGTAATTGTTGTGCTGCTTTCCCCCTTTTTATTTCCCCTTCCTTACCTCTGACAGTTTAACATTGTATATGATGAGGTGAGCTAGCAGTCTACAACATTGCATTGGTAGCGTTTTCATGCAGCGCTTTTGACATCCCACTTGACTTGAGGACCGGGCATGCCAACCAGTAGGATGGTCTGTAATGCTACCCAGTATGGAGGTGACTTGTACCACTATGGCCTCAGGTGTTGGCTTATCATTTTGGAATGAGATTATCTGTAGTTTTGTGTGGTTGGATCTGATGTTTACAGTTGTACTGTCATGCCAATAAACTGGTCGCCTTAGCATTAAATGCCACAGTGTTTTGTTTGGAGAATGTGGACTTAGGGACAAATGTAATTAGCTCGTGGATGATTTTATAGGTTCGTAGTTTCATAGGTGTGTACTAGGCTAGTAACCATAAGTGACTTTTTAAGCCTAGCCATGGATCCCAAATTTCTAATAAGTTCTGATGCCCTTGATAAGTTGAACGGGGGCTTGGGAGATGAACCATTTACAGGCTGCTTGAGTCCATTAGAAACATTAGTGCCATACCAGGGAAGAATTTCCTGCTCCCTATCCAATTGTTCAAGTTACACTTGAATTGGGTTAGGCAGGAACTCTGCTTCACATGGTTGGGGAGCCTGTTCCAGAGAAGGAATAGTCTCTGGGATACATAACTGTCTCTCTAGCAGATTCTATTTATATCACAGGCAAGGTTTAAGTCTTTAGAATGGGTAATTCTGGTGCTGTTTCTTTTGCACATATGCAGAAGGTCCATCTGGGTGGGATCTGATGAAACCTTATATGCCAGGTATAGATCTCCTTTCAGCAGCTTGTAGGAGGCAGAATACAGGGATAGGGCCTTGAGGTGTTCTGCACAGGATGTGTTACTTATGCCCTGCATTCTTTTAGTGAGGAATCTCTGTGGACATTCCAATTGTCTGGTGTGCCTGGTTAGGTACATACCAAAGGGGCCATTGTACTTAATGATAGGTCTGACGAATGCTGAATACAGTGGAACAATGACCTCCATGGACATAGATTTCATACCTTTGCTTATAAGTTGCACAACACAGAATGATTTCCTCAGTACTGTAGACATGTGATTATCAAAAAGTAGATTACTGTCTAAGTGTTTCTCTAAGTCCTTGATTACTGGGTCAGCTCTAAGGGGTGTGCTGTCAATATGATAGTTATCAGTGGTGGATGACTTCCCAAAGGATACTATTATGCATTTCGTGACATATAGTTTTAGTCCATGGCTCTGACACATGTCACTGAGGTGTCTGATAGAAGAAGGGGGGATGTCTCGTTATGTTGGCTCATGGGTGGAATTTCACTTGGAGGCAAAGTACGTTTGCCTGTCAAGCCCTGCGTGGTAGCTGGTGAGATATTCCCTTCCTCCTTCCTGCTGGTGCAGGTTGTCACTGTGTGGCCTTCCCCTCCTTTCTTCACTCTTTCCTTTCTTGTCCCAGTTTTGCAATGTGCATGACCGGGTGAGTGAGTGGTTTACAATACTGCATTAGTAAATTGTCATGCAGAGCTGGGGGCTACTCTTAATTCAC
Organism: Protopterus annectens; assembly: GCF_019279795.1. Lineage (NCBI taxonomy): Eukaryota > Metazoa > Chordata > Ceratodontiformes > Protopteridae > Protopterus > Protopterus annectens. Next base: position 503,576,586 of record NC_056730.1, on the reverse strand, counting down.
CACTTGGTTTGGGGACTTGACAAGTCAACCAGTGGGGTAATCTGTAATACCACCTGGTATGGGGGCTGCCTGTAATAATGAGGCCTCAGAGGCTGTTTGTCATTTTGGAATGGGATTATCTGAAGTTTTGCCTTATTAGCTCAGGTGTTTACAACCATGCAGCTGTGTGAATAAACTGGTTCTGTCTTTGATTGCCTTTGTATTTTGTTTGGAGGAAGTGGACTTGAGGACAAAAACATTTTTATAAACAGTGGTTTTATTTTTCTTCTTGTTTTTATACATAAAATTCAAAACATCAATCTACCAGGTAAGTTACATAGTCACTGTTAGAAGTAATCAGTTCTTTAGCTGTTCTCCTTTCAATGTGAAAAATTCCTTATTGCTTTTCATATCCCTGCAGTTTTTGCACACATGGCAAAACTACCCACATAGGTTGGCTTTACTACTTACTAACACCTAATTAATAAATTTGACAGGGGTTGTTAGTAGGGAAAAAAAGTAATACATTCCACTAAGTCTGATAAGAAAACTGGCAAAATTCCTGAAAATATATTCTAAAAATAAAGCCAGTCTGAATAAAATAGCATTGTATAATTTACATCCTTGGGAAGTTGTTCCAGAAATACAGAATCATTATTTTCCCCTTAGGGTCGCTTGAAATAACTATTCTAGATCAGGTCTGATTTTTGATGTGTTTCTGCAGTCAAATCTCTGAACAATTCATGGCAGATATACATTTTTGCTCCTTCTACACCTCATACAGCCCTTCTGCAGAAATATGTAATTCTATGACTGCAAAATCTTGTCAGTAAAGAGAAACATCCTTTCTCCTACAGTTCCACATACTCTCTCTGTTATTTCATTACACATCTTATGATGAAGCACAAAACCAGTTAAAACAAATCATCTATTTCCTTTTCATCTAAACATATTGCAATGTTTACCTGTTCAGATTATGCAACTGTCAACAGTATTTTCTCTTCACTTTTTATGTTCTCTTAAGCAAATAGTAGCTCTATCCATCCATCCATCCACAACCCCTTTTCCCATTTTTGCACATGAGGTCAGGGTGTCATGTCAACAGCGACATTCATCTAAACCCAAGGTTCACACCACTTGGTGGGTAGCCCTGCTGCTGCTTGTAAATAATATCCATGAAAGCAGTTGTTTTCTTTTTATCACATCCGAGTGATGCATCCAGGTGCATCGGCAATTAACTCCTCCTGATGCCTCTAGGTGTTGTATTTGCATAAATAATTCTAAAACTGGGCTATGTACAAGGCTTTAAAAGATTTCATCTTAAAGTTTACACAATGGCAAACTCAGAAATGAATCATATTAATTCATTAAAAAGATCTTTTTTATAAGTAAAAACAGCATATTTAACCATTTTATGACCTTCCTAGTTGAAGTTGTTAGTAAACTGTTCCACATTTTGCCCATTTGTTCCACATTATGAGGGCTAGTGTTCCTCATTTTGGAGATGGAAGGTTGAGAGCTACATCTCAGCACTTCCTATAATCAGTTGCCAGAGTACTAGACAATAATAATTTCAAAGTGGAATCACAGTTTAGAGGTGTTTGACTCCTGCTTAACTTAATTATAAGTCCGAATTGGAGCTCTAGACAACTTGAATGACACTCCAATTTTAGTAGACATCACTATTTCATGTTATTTGTTTGACTCAGGTTAAAATTCCAAAATATGTTTAACTTTGGTTATAACTTTGTAAAATTAATCCTTGCAGGTAAAAACTGCAGTTTGCATTTGACATTAAATGTTTTTGTTTGTGGACTTTCCTGGTCTTCGAGCCAATGCCATGGGGAGCAGGGCATCCTCCTCATGTACATACAACCACCATTGAGAGGAGAGGACACCAGTGTACATCCTCGGGGGTGGCCCCACACAGCCGGAGGGGAGGGTGTAGTGTCACCCCACTGGGATGACATCCTCTCCTCTTCTCCCAAGTGGGGAGACTATCACCTCTGGGACACATGGCAGACTGCACCACTGGGCCGGATGCCCTCTCTGCGGCCCTCCCCTCGGGGTGGTGGAGGAGCACTCACACTTCCTGCTGCTCGGACAGGACCCCCATTTTCCTGCTGCCAGGAGGCAAGGGGATAAAGCCACCGTGACTCTCGCTCCCTCTATCACCCCTCCTCTCCTGGAGTCACGTGCTTAGTCCCACCAGCCTCCACCAGGGCAGGTTGAGAGAGAGAGAGACAGAGAAGGTCGGCGAGGGAGAGTGAGGAGAGGTGGTACCAGGTGACAGCACTGTCCTAGGACTCTCCATGTTAATGATCCTTCCACAGGTTCACTTATGGAAACCTTGCTATAACTTTTACTTCCTCTAGATGGTCAAGTTTGATCATCTTCTCTGCACACTGCTGGGGCTGTGACCAATTCCAGTGGGGCTGATCCTAGGACCTCAGTAAACCATGTCTAACAAAGCTACAGTATGTCATGCTATACCACTATAGGTTTATAGGTTCATAGGTTCATACTAGGCTATCTGCCCTAGGGCATTTATAAGCCTAGCCAGAGTGTGTGTGGCTTTCACCACCCCTTAGGATGAGAATACTATACCCATTAGTTTGCTGTGCCTCTGTCCAGCAGTGATACAGAGATGATTCCCGGGTAAACCCTCGATCTCCCATCCACTCGTCAAGATTTCTCTTGAACAGAGTCAGTGAGGGGCTCTGCCTCACATGGACTGGGATTCTGTTCCATAGTGTAGGGAGTCTCTGGGTGATGAATCTGTCCCTCCAGCACATCCTATTTATATCCGTGTTGAGGTTTAAGTCTCTTGCTCTCGTGGCTCTGGTGGATTTGGATTTTTGAGGTGGAGCATGTCCATTAATTCCGGGTTAGACATGGCCTTGTATGTCAGGCACAGATCACCTCTGAGCAGGCGGTATGCGACTGAATAGAGCTGGAGTTTCTTCAGTCGGGCATCGTATGACATATGTTTGAGCCCCTTTATCCTTTTGGTGAGGAACTTTTGGGGTCTTTCCAACTGCTGCAGGTGTCGGGTAAGGTACATTCCGAATGGGGCGTTGTATTCAATCATTGGTCTGATAAGTGAAGAGTACAGGGGTACAATGACCTCTCCTGATCTGGATGTGAATCCTTCATGATCAGGTGGGCAATGTAGAAGGTCTTCCTAACCACTTTGGCAATGTGAGTGTCAAAAGAGAGGTTACTGTCAACTTGGGTCCCCAGGTCCCTGATAACTTCTTCCGTGTGTTTAATGGATTACCACCTATGTGGTAATTATTTACCTTGTTTTTCCCAAAGGGTATGACTATACATTTTTTGGCATTTAGCTTAAGGCCATGGCTCTGGCACCAGTTATCCATTTCTATGAGACCTTTCTGGAGGATGTCTGTGTCTGATGGAGTGTCAATTATGGTGCCCAGTTTGCAGTCATCTGCAAATTTTGTCAACCACAATCCCCCTATGTTTGCCTGCACTTCAGAAAAATAAATGCCGAACAAGAGGGGCCCAGGACTGAGCCCTGTGGGACACCACCTCGTGACGGCTTAGAGTCTGACATGGCACCAGCAACTCTAACCCTGTGTGTTCTGTCCTTGAGCCAGTTTGCAACCCATCTTGTGACATATGGGTTTACATCTAAGCTGGTGAGCTTTTCTATGATGCCCGAGTGGGGTATTGTGTCGAACGCTTTTGCTAGGTCAAGGTAGGCTTTGTGAACCGCCTTACCCTCATCAATGGCCTTAGTGACTGTTTCGAAAAAGTTGACCAAGTTCAAGAGGCAGGATCTGCCCTTGACAAAGCCAAATTGGGTAGGATCCAGTGTCTGTAGGTCCCCAATGTCTTTATTTATGAGTTCCATTATGATCCTCTCCATAGCTTTGCAGACAAGGCTCGTCAAGCTTATGGGGCGGTAATTTCCAGGGTCCGTAGAAGCACCGCCTTTGTGGAGTGGGACCACAGTTGCCGTACGCCATTCTTTGGGTACGTATCCTGTAGTAAGGCTAAGATTAAACAGCAGCCTTATGTGTGGGTTTAGTTCCTCATTGAGTTCGTGTAGCACACATCCGGGGACACCGTCCGGTCCCATTGATGCTGTGTTTTTTTCTTTAGAGAGAGCAGCTCTCACCTGGGCATCTGAGATGTTTGGGAGGCTAGACTCTGGTGGGATAGATATTTCTCCTTTTGGGGGAGGGGGAGAAATTTGCACTGAACCTGTCTGCCAGTATGTTGGCAATGTCTGTGGGTTCAGTGATTTTTTTATCATTTTGGACTAATTCTGAGCATATCTGGGAGTTTCCACCCAGGTTTCTAACATAGCTAAAGAAGGCTTTATGATTGTCTTTTGTGTCATTAGCGATTTTTCTCTCAAAGTTGGCCTTGGATGATTTTATGAGTGATCGTAGTTTTTTGCTAGTATTGATCAGAGATGCCTTCCCATTTAAGGATTTTGCTCTGTCATACTATCTTGTTTTTTTTCTTTTCTTCATTGTAGCTTTTCAGTATGCTGTGCTGTTTCCAAAGCTAGTCTGAATTAAATTTTTGGTAATGAAAGAATTTAATTTTATCATGGGTAATGAAAGAATTTAACTGATATTATCAATCTGGTGTTTCGGTTAATCACTGTGAGGCAGTTAGAACTGGGCAATTTGCTATGTTAATTTAGATTACAGCTTCTCCTCTATCAACCCACTGGTGAATTTAAGGAAGCTAGTATACTATTACAAGTACTGTTAGAGAGCACCACTGTTATCTATTAGTTTGTAAAGGACCATTAAGGTTCCTTCAGCAATAATCCACGACTGAGTGTGGTATCACATGATTTACCCATGTTGGTGTGGTTTGATCATGAAGGCTGTCGCTCATCTAGTCAGGATGTAATAGACGAGTCTTTGCAGGTTCTGTTCAAGCAGCTTTATTATGTACAAAAACATCAGGATTGAGGCTTAATGACTTTAATTTAGATAAACTTATATACAAACTAGCTATTACATTCATAAATCCTCACTGTCTGGATGCACTCTCAAAATGGCACTGAAGCTAGCTATTTATATGCACATTCAGTCCTTGAAATGCTTCTTAAAGATACAGCACACACACACTCTTTTGTACATCCTCCCTCTTTAAGAAACAGGTCATGCAATATTGACAGCATCATTTGACATGCAATCAGTACAAATAATTCTTTGTCATGCAATATACAGAACAAGATATATGTCCAGGTCACTGTGTAGTTCACACTAGGTGTGGAAATATAATCAAATCATGTGACATAAAATTTATAATTAGATTTAGCAACTGGGACTGTCTCTCCTGAATGTTCAATCTTAGGGACATCAGGAACATCATCAGGAATGGAAGTAGAAGTTAAGGCACATTCTGCAACAGGAACATTGTCTGGATTGCTTTGAGATCTAGTGTCTCTATCACAGGATCAATGCAGCGATATCGATTCTGGTACAGGAAGAAGATGTCTGTGATTTCTCCTGTACTCCCCACCCTCAGATTCTGCGAAGTAGGATCTCGGCTCAGTACATATACCTGTCAGTTTACCAATCCGTCAAAACCTTTCACCATTTGCATCCTCACTGTCTCTCCTTCTTTCAATGGATGAAGAAATCTGCTCAATTTATCATAACTGGACTTCTGGAAAGAAAACTTTCTGAATAATTGTGCTCTAATGGTTCTATTGCTCTTAGCTTTAGGCCTCAATAAACTGGAACTAATAGGCAGTGTTGCTCTGGTTTGCCTGGATAGAAGTCTCTGAGCAGGCAAGCCAAGTATATCGTTATGGGGTATGTTTCTGAGATTAAGTAAATTCAAAAAGACATCAGTATTGTCACACTTTGACCTTTCAAGTAATTGCTTTGCAGTCTGTACTGCACATTCAGCTAGTCCATTTGACTGTGGATATTCTGGACTACTAGTGATATGTACAAAGTCCCATTCTTTTGCAAATTTCTGAAACAACAGGCTAGTAAATTGGGTACCATTGTCAGAAACAACTTTGTGTGGAATACCATGGACTGAGAAATGATGTTTCAATGTGGTGATAGCAGTGGACATTAGATTAGGTAGTAAATCAATCTCAAACTAGTTTGAATAAGAGTCTACCAACACTAAGTAATGCCGATTGTTCCACTCGAATATATCAGTGGCTACTGTTGACAAAGGTAGTTCAGGAACTTGACTTAGTTGAAGTGGTTCTCTTTGCAAATGCAGTTTAGTACTATTGCATACTTTGCAACAAGAAAGTACTTCATCAATATATTTTACTGGAGAAGGCCAAAATACTAGTTCTCTCACCCTTCTTTTGGTAGATGCGGAACTTGGGTGACCACAATGCAAAATCTGGATACATTCATGTTGCAAGAAAGCAGGAACAAAAAATGTAGGACCTTTGAAAATAATGTCATCTTCCATCAGCATCTCATCTCTGTAAGGAAAATAAGTTTGCACTTCAGGTGGTACACTAGATTGCTTTGAAGGTCATCCAACATTAATGTAGTGGTTGAGCTTTAGCAAAATTAGATCAGCCTTTGTATGATCTCTCAGCTCATTGAGTCTCGTGGTACAAAAATTATGCACTTCCATTATGTCATAGTCAAGATTCTCTATGTCAAGATGTTCCTTTGTATTTCTGGGAGATCTGGATAAGGTATCAGCCAGATAAAGTAGTTTGCCTTTGGTATAGACCATTTTAAAGTTGTACTTTTGCAATTTGAGCATCATTCTTTGTAATCTTGCTGGAGCTGAATGCATTGGCTTCTTTAGAATACTAACTAGAGGTTGGTGATCATTTCAATCTGAACAGCTCAACCATAGATATAATCATGAAACTTTGAACATGCAAATTCTATTGCCAAAGTTCTTTCTCAGTTTGAGCATATTGCATTTCAGTTTGGGTAAGGGTTCTAGATGCATAGGCTACTGGTCTGTCTGCTTGAAGAATAACTGCAGCAAGACCAAATTTGAAGCATCACAGGAAAGAATTACTGGTTTATTGACAGCATAGTATCTTAATGTAGGGTGGGTGGCAATTTTCTGCTTAAGGTCTTCAAATCCTTTCTGGTGCTGTTCCAACCAAGACCATGTAACATTTTTGCATGTCAGCTCTCTTAAAGGTGCTGTCAACTCACTGAAGTCTGGTATAAATGTGCCTAAATAGCTGACCATGCCAAGAAAATGTTGTAGAGCTTAAACATTATCCGGTGCTGACATCTCAAGAATGGCTGCTTGCATGGATGGGTCTAGTCTCAAACCAGTGCTGATAAATAAATGACCTACATATGTAACTTCTGGTAGTCTGAATTTGCACTTCAGAGGATTGAGCTTTAAGTTCACTTCACATGCGCTGTCATGCTCTGCTTCACCACTGCCTCCAACCAATAAATCATCTACTATTATGGCACAAGGATAACCTGAAAAAAATTGCTTCATTGCATGCTGGAATGCTTCACTTGCAGAATTTATTCCAAATGGCATCCTTAGGAATCTATATCTGCCAAATGGGGTACTGAAAGTAGTCAGTAATGAGAATTTGCGATCAAGCATCACTTGCCAAAATTAACATTTTGCATCCAAGACAGAAAAAACAGTGGCATTCAGTATTAGGGCTGCGGCTTCTTTGACTGTACACATTGGATGATGTGGTCTCTTTAATACTTTCTTCAAATCTCATGGGTCAATACATATTCTGATTTCATCTTTTTTGTGGGCTGCTACCATGGACACCTATTCAGTTGGTTCTGTAAATGCACAAACTACACCTTGCTGCACCATTTTATCCAACTGAACTTTGACTTTATCCTGCATAGCTACCGGAATGTTTCTTGCTGGTCTGACTACCGGACTGAACTCTGGGTCTAACTTCAGAGAATACACAACTGGAAATTTGCCCAACTTGTTATTGCAAACATCAGCATAATCTGAGAAAATGGCTTCAGTAAAACTGGAACTAGGATATGTGCTTATATGGTGAACTTCTTTGGTAAAGGAAAGCAAATTCACTCTCATACTGTCTCTGAGACCCAATAATGACTGCACAGGTCTTTGAACTACATAGAATAACAAACTGTAACAGTTCCTAGCCAAATAACATGCTTTGGTCTGAATTTCTTCACCTCTATAAGCAACAAGTTTCATACTACTAGCCACATTGAGTTATTAATATGTTCTCACCTTAGCAAATGTATCTGCTGACATAACATTATACTTTGAACCTGTGTCTACTTTAAGCTCAATGGATTTGCCATTGATCTGGACAGTACAAAATACTTCATTCTTTGCCAACAAATTTACTGCATCAGCCTTTTTCACCAATCACTGACACACCATCTACATAGAAAGCAGAGATGCAGCTCTCTATATGATCAAATTGCTTTTTAGAGTGACTCTTCTTTATATCTGTATGAGGTTTACTTGATTTGCAAAACGTTTGGAAATGTTTCCATTTTTTACACTTGTGGCATTGCTGACCAAATGCTAAGCATTTCTCTATTTTAGACTCATGATTGGCACCACAGTTGTGGCAGTTAACAATAAAGCTGGAGTTGGGTTGTGCTGATTAATGCTTGTACTCCAATGAGCATGCTCCTTTCTTAGAACTTGCTGGAAAACTATGTGGTTTCCCATGAAAACCAGGAGGGCCTATAGCTGCCATGTGCTTAGGCCTGCTTTTGCTTTCCACATATTGCATGCTGTCTACATTTGCTCTGGAGCCTGCTGAAATCATGCTCTTATCACTTGCAAGCATACTTGTGTGCTTTTCTGTAACTTCATGGATTTGACAAATCTCAATAGCTTTACTCAGCATTAAATCACTGTCACAAAGCAAAATCTTTCTCACAGCAGCACTATTAATACCACACACAAGTCTATATTTATTAACTCATCTTTTAAGTCACCATACTGACACATTTTAGCCTTGTTCCTCAGGTCAGTAATGTAAGCTGTAAAAGTTTCCCCTGGTTTCTGATCTCTTGTGTAATACAAATGCCTCTCCAATGTGATATTTGTCTGTGGGTTACACATTTCTCTGAATTTGCACTTCAAACACTTGGGGTCTTCCCTTGCTTCAGCCTGTACAACAATATGATGATTTTCACCTTCTCCCTCATATACTGCTGGTGCGTACACAAATGAATGCCCTTTTTCAATGGCCTCTGACCCAGCTAGATTTAGCAAAATGAATGCCCTGGTGCATGTATCTTTGTCAGAATAAGCTGCTTGTATAAAAATATAATACACTTTCTCAAATATTTTTCAATGCGCTGCAATATTCTGATTAAATACAAGTGGTAAGGGCTTTTGAAATTCATCTGCCATTATTAACACATACCAGTGAAGGGTTTTGCAAATATGCATGAACACACAGACATATGCATATGCCAAAAATTTATGCCAGTATTTGTAACTATGACCAATAGCACAACAAGCCTCTGAATAACTGAACTTTGCAAAATAAGTGTCTTGGGCACTGTAATAATCTTGAGATTATTGTACTGCAAAAGTAATTTATCATAATTTTAAGAAACATTTCAAAATAACTGCACTGTGTGAATGAACTGGGCAGAAGAAGCTCAGAGTAAGAAACATTTCAAATAAACTGCACTTTGCAAATAAACAATATACAGCACACTGAAACTTTTCCAAAATGGTGATACCTTGTTAAATAATTATTTACAGTGCAAGAAACACTCTGTAATGGTGGCACTTTGTGAACAGACATACCTAGCTCAAGAAACTTTCCAAAATGACTGTACTTTGACTGTACTTCATGAAATAGTTGTACTTTACACACAAATAAACTCTTTGGAATACATGCACACACTGTAAGCACCTTACATACTTTAAAATACTTCTTATAACTCTAGTTGTGCCCTGAATACAATACAAAATAGTTATGCCAAAACACAGTACGTTTTCAAAAAACATGCAGTCACCTTGCTTTATATATACTTAATGTGCCCTTTTTGCCCATATTATATATTTATTTGCTCATTTAATCTCTTTTCGTGCCCATTGTACTTTTCTGGTGCTTGTTTTACTCTAAACATACCCATTGTACTTTAAACATGCTTGTTTTGCCTTAAACATACTTGTTTTGCAATTCTGAGGTAATTCCAAACCCCTTATGTGCTTTTCTGATAATCATTTTATCAACTATCTTAATTTTAAACATTTTGTTCAATTAATAAACCTTTTGTGCCTCTTGCTTGCTTAATAATGTGGTTTGTGCCATTGTAATACTCCATTTTATCTTTTTTGTTTAAATAAACTGTTTATGTAAGTTTTCATTAGCTTTGGTTCTTTTCTGGCTCTTTTTCATGCCTGTTTCTCTTAGTTTACCTTCACTGTTAACTCTGAACCTCTTAGCTCTGGAAATCAGTCTCTGGAATCCCACTTCTGACACCATGTCACTCGTCAAGTCAGGATGTAATAGATGAGTCTTTCTGGGTTCTGTTCAAGCAGCTTTACTATGTACAAATACATCAGGATTGAGGCGTAATGACTTTAACTTAGATAACTTAAATACAAACTAGCTATTACATTCATGCATGCTCACTCTCTGGCTGCACACTCAAAATGGCACTGAAGCTAGCACGTGCTTGTTATTTATGTGCACTTTCAGTCCTTAAAACACTTCCTAAAGATACAGCACATGCACTCTGTTCTGCAAAGGTGAAGCCCAAGTTAATCCAGAAATGGATTATTGCTATCATGCAATGACATTATCCAAGAAGGAAACTGCTTAGCTATAATAGCACTATAGTGTTGTGTTCTTCCTTTTTTACTAATATACTCCACATGTGTATGGTACGTATGTCCACACTCTTGCACAGGGAGCTGACATGGAAGAGGCATTCTCATATTTGCCTCTCAGTCAGTGTCATGTTTTTTTTTTTTGTATTCTTTTAGAACCCATGAACCATGAGTGATTTTGTGTTGCAAGAAAGTTTAAACATTATGATGGACAAAACAAATGTGAGGAAAGTAAGGGGCATTCTGCTAAAGTATGGGCAGTAGGGAGGCAAGGTTAAAACCATTATGATCAGCTATTTTACCAGCATTATACTTTTCAGCTGTCCAGAGTTTTGCAGAGTGTCCTGATTTTTTTTTTTGTTATTTTCTGCTCTGTTCCTCTTAAAATATTTCAGGTTACTTTTTTTCAACATATCCTAAAAGAAAGTCCAGGTTTTCAATGACAGTTCAGCAACCATACTTCTTTTTATTGGGATATACTTGATTTACAATGGTAATGCAGATTGGGTTGTTGGGATATACTTGATTTACAGCAGTCATACTGATTGGGTTGTTCAAACAGCACACATATTTTGGAATACTATTAACCTTTAATTGTACAATAGCTGTTAACTGATACACACTTGTTAGAAGTTTAAGGGTTTAACACTGCACTGAAATTTATCTGAGAAACCATCTATTTCAAAACTGCTCTACATAAGTGAGATTCTTTATTCAAATCTGCACTTTAGGGGGTTTGCACTGTAACCTAAAAACAGACAAACCATAATTAAGTATGTTTAAACAAGTCTTAACTGACAAATTGTGCACTTAAACTTTAGTTATAATTTTGTTTACTCAAAAATCTATGCACATTGCTATTCACCACAAAAACATTATTTCTTTAATATGCTTGCAAGGTTGCCCCTTCCAAAGTATCAAAAGTTATTGGTTTGCCACTCATTCTGCACTCATTCTACATCAAATTACCTTTCATCTGCAAGGAGGGTTTGCAGCCAGCAGTAAATAGACTGGTACTTTTGGGTGCCACTAAGTAAGCTTATAAAATCATCTGCATCCCTGAGCTTGCAGACAATTCTTCTACTAAAGGTAAAGGACAATTCAATTGTTAATGGTAATATCTTTGATAGGTATGACTTTCTTTCCCATAAGTAGCTTGTTCTTCTTTGAAAAATTTAATATTTTAAAGCTTACTGCTATTGTTCCTGTCAGTGAAGACTAACCCATACTGTTAACCTGAATCACTGTCCTGGAAACAATTATCCTACATTTGTGGATTAGGCCCTATTGCAAACTAACTACTTACTCTTTGGGGTGTGTCTCTAACTGATTCCAGTTGGATCTCCATCTTGAAGTTGGCTGGCTTAACAAAAAGCATTTAATTTTCTGTGTTGGTGTCTACCCTCCACTCTGCTCAGACATGCTGTGCATGGCTTTGCTTTGCTCCTACCATTAGCTTCATTCCTACCAATGCCCCATATCATTGCATTTATATACTCATAGCCACTCCCACAAACAGCCATCACCATCCAGTCAGCAATACACTCAGCCAGTGTCAACACCCACTAAAGTTTATCAATAAACTGCACCTCCCTATACACTCCATCAGTCAGCTGTAATTCCTACTCTAACACTGTGCTTCTCCACCTTATCCTAATTTCACTACTAATTTTGCTTTCACATCTTACTACTTTCCTCCACATATTATTACAAATTCAGTCATGCCTACCAGTCTGAATCATGCTCCTCACTATAGTTCTATACCCCCATCACTATATAACTGCAAAATAACTGACTTCAGAAAACTACAATACCTAAAATGACAAAAGAATAAATCAAATACATCAAATTTATATTTTGTCTTCCCCTTGTAAATAAATGGCATCATAAAAGAATGTGTAATTTCACACATAATCACACACACATGCTACCCTCAGTCCCTTATCACTACTTTACTAATATATCTCTGTGAAGATATATACTCAAACCCTGGACAACTCCATCATCACATCCTCCTATCACCAAATAATTCAAAACTAGTCATCTCAACCACTGTTCCCTCAGGTCTCAGTTTTTTTTATTTAAATATTTGCAGTGTCTCTAAATAAAGTACCAGAACTACAGTTATGGATCTTCTCATAAAAAAGAGATATTTCATCCCTTACTGAAACCTCGTTAAAATCCTCCATTAAAGATGAAGAATTTTTCCATGGGGATACAATATCATCAGGTCTGATAGATTAAACAAAAGGGTTGGTGAAGCAGCTACTTTTTATGCTAACACCTTAAAGCTATATATCTACCCTCACACAGTGGCCACAAGTTGACAAAGCTGACATTTTGTTCTCCATACTACAGCTTAATGCAAAGAAGTCAGTGCGTGTACTGAAACCTACATCCCTCCACATACCAGTTCCTCCATAACTGAAGCTATACTATCATGGACCACAAATAATGTCACCCAAGACACTATCACATTTGGTGATTTTATCAATGTCTTGACTATTCAAAATGAAAGCTCTGACACCATCATTCTATATAACTTTAATCAATTGATTAATTCCCCCACCAGATTCAGTAAAAAGACTAAAAAGAATACAGTCCTTGACTGGATATTAAGCAATGTCCCTGGCAAAATCTCAGCTACAGGTCACTTCCAGACTCCCCAAGTGATCATAATCCCACCTATGCTATCAGACAATGCACCAAAAGCTATAAAAACATCTCTTACAACTTTGTTCAAAACCTCACATACTTCAGTTTAACCTCCTTTACTTCTACACTCAGGCAAATCAACTGGTCTTCCCTAAAAACATTACCTCTAGAGAAAACACTTAAAAAAATAATTTTTATTTTCTACCAGTTCTCCATAGTCAGCCTCCCCTAAGAAAAAACACATGTCAGATCTAATCCAATCCCTTTGTTTATTAGAAACACCAACAAACAGGTAATACAAGAAAGAGACAAAGCATGGAAGCAATGGAATAAAGTCAAAACTGAAACACCCTACCAGATATACAGACATGAGAAATCTCTCCAAGAAACCCATTCAGACTGACAAAAATACTTTCTTCACCCATCTCCAAAATAACATTTCTAATCCAAAATGTTGCAGAGCACCCATTAACAAAATTCTGAACCCCAGAAATCACACAACAAATTCCTCTATCCATTAGATACCTCTCAATTCATTCAGAATAGTACCTCGACATTTTCTATTCAGCCAGTCCCAACTGAAATAATACAAAAAAAAAAACTGTTATCACAACTGAATCCTACAACATTATCAGCTGACCAACATCCTGATGAATACTTAAAATATGCTACAGATGCCTGAAATAGTCTACTCCATATCAATGCTAATTCTCAGGTCCATATTAGAATCATAGGTACCCAACTATGGCAACAACATAAATTATCCCACTGCATAAAAAATAAAAATCAATGGAATTAGCCAACTACAGACCAATAGCAATACTCTCTCCATTGTCAATAAGAAGATGTGTACCTTCCCAACTGCTAAAGTACCTCCTAGATAATGACCTACCCTCTCCCACCTAGCATGGCTTTCAACCTTTGCATAGCATCACTACAGCACTTCTCTCCTTCCATAGCACAATAAGTCAGCTAATAGATGGAGGTAAACAAGTCTCTTCCACATTCCTTGATCTATCAAAAGCATTTGATACAGCCTCCCATACTAAACATTTACATAGATACAATACTGTCCCTTAGTCTCTCCACCACTACCCTAAGATGGTCTTTTATATGGGATACATTGTGCCAGATGACAAACATGCTACTCATCCTACCTACCCATAACCATTGGTGTCCCACAGGGCTGAATCTTAGGGCCCTTCTACTTTAGTGGGGCAAGGTTCATGGTTAAGTATGCAGATGACTCCACTTTAATCTGCTAATCTCCAAGCATGCCATCACTACAAACTATTGTACGGCAATCCTACCCCTTCATCAAATCTTATTTGAACCAATTTAATCTCTTTCTGAACCCAAAATAAAACAATTTTAATTCTCATCCCAAAACAATACTCTGATCACAAAGGCACATTTACTATTTTATCTGCACAAAACACTAGACTTGAGGTTGTTGTCACACATACTTAATTACTTTGGGTCACCACAGATGATCTAAAATGTGATGTGTACATTAAAAATACTATAAAAAGATAGAAAACTAGATAATCTCTACAAAGCATCTCCCTACCTCACCTTGCAATCTAGAAAGACCACTGCCCTCTCATGTCTACTGCCAACTTTCTCCCACATCTCTCTCCTACTAACAAATGACATTTCCTCCCTTTTAGCAAAACTAGAACAATATTATAATAAAATAATGAAATTCATATCCCACCTTCCAAATAAAACCCATCATTGCCTAGCACTCAGACAACTAAACCGGCTGGAATTCCCCAATAATCAAACAGTCAATCAACTTAAACTGGCCCAAAGTATACTTCATCACCCAAACAATGTCCAGCACTGAAGACCCTAATGCCATGGGACACCCCAACTAGCTCTCTCAGGTCTAAGAACAAATATCTTGCCTAAGTCTATAGACCAAACAATAAACATGGTGAAGCAATGCCTTCCTCATATGTATCCAAATGTTAGAATATTCTTTTGCAAGACCTAAAACAAATCATAAATCCAAAATTATTCAAAGCAAACCTTAGGGCTCAACTCTTGGATTCCAAACTATGTTCCTGACACTCTTCTCCTGGCTAAATGTTGCTACACCTATACCTATCTGTCTTTTATTTGTAGTGACCTTTTAGTCTTCTTGAAAAATCTGTTCTAGGTTTTCATCTGCAGACCCAGTAGCTTGTCATTGCAATAGTAAAACTGAAATGTAACTTTGTGCAATATACTGAATTCCACGATCTATCTCTTCTGCTTGTTTTCTTTGTTTCTATACTAATTTTTGTATCTTGTATGTGATAGTTAACATTTGCTGTTTTGCCTTTTATTGTATTGTGAACCTTTTCTCCCTAGGCCTTCACTGAAAAGGGTCTGTCAGGGCCCAGTCAGACTTTCCTCATAAACAAAAGCTAATAAATAATTAATAAACAAAAGTTGGCATTTTGCAGTCTCATCAAGTAAAGTTAACCTTTTGGCAAGACATATTAGGTGATGCTAGTAGGAACATGAGACAATGAGAAGGTGATGACAAGCTCATCAAAGTGCTACAGGTTTTCTCTTCACTGCGTTCATGTTGTAGACAAGTGCAGGCACGGACAGAAACAGAAGCTGCCCATACATTTTCATGCATGACCATTCAGCAGATTTTTTCAGTGTTCTCCTATAGGCATAGTCTGTGCGTCATATGGCTGACCATGAAAGACACATGAAGTGACAGCTGTCTGATGTTTAGCTAAAAGGCTATGTGAGCATGCATTTCACTTACATCATTGTATAAGCAGGACCATATGAATATAGTTACTGGTAACATGATCCTCATCAAACCCCAATACGATATATATTCCAACCACAACATGACTACTGTTAAAATGAGATACTACACTGCTCAGCTTGCAGTTCGATTCTATCGACCACAGAGTTTACATTTAAAAACAACAAAAAAGCAAGGAATATCGAGTCACTGTGTAAATGTTAGCACTTTCGTCAAGTTTATTAACTCAACTTCATGAAGTTGAGCTAATAAACTTGACAAAAGCGCTAACATTTACACAGTGACTCGATATCCCTTGCTTTTTTGTTGTTTTTAACAGTTTGTTTTTGAACAGAGTTTACATTGATAGACATGCCTTTACATAAGCATCTTATGATGTGGTTCAATGCTGGAATATGAATATCAAGAGTATATGTCTGCCTGTGTGTGTAAAGTTTGGGTACAGATGGAAGGTATATATAGGGATGGAGTAGTGGGTGGATGGTTGGTTGTTGAAAGCAGTGTTGGGGGATTTCTAGTTATTAAATGCTAATGCTGCAAAGCCACAACTCCTTACTGTTGTTATCTGTTTTATTAGTAAGTACTATTAGTATACTGATTATTCTTATGGCTATTCATAGGTTCGTAGGTGTTTACTAAGCTAATGACCACAAGGGCCTTTTTAAGCCTAGCAATGCATCCCAAAGCTCTGACAAGTTCTGATACCCTTGATAAGTGTAAGCAGGGGTTTGGGAGATGAAACATTTACAGGTTGCCCATGTCCATTAGAGACATAGGTGCCAAACCAGGGATGAATTTCATATTACCCATCCAATTGTCCAAGCTGCACTTGAATTGGGTTAGGGAGGAACTTTGCTTTACATGGATGGGGGAGCCTGTTCCAGAGGTGAGGTTAGTTTCTGGGATACATACCTGTCTCACAAGCAGGTCATATTTATATAACAGGCAAGGTTTAAGTCTTTAGAATGGGTAATTCTGGTGCTGTTTGCTTTGTGGATATGCAGGAGGTCTATCAGAGTGAGGTCTGACAATGCTCTGTATGCCAGGCATAGATGAGCCCTCAAAAGCCTGTAGGAGACAGAATACATGGATAGGGCCTTGAGGCGGTCTGCATAGGGCATTTTACTTACGCCCTTTATTTTTTTAGTGAGGAACCTCTGTGGACATTCCAATTGTTGGACCTGTCTGGTTAGGAATATACCAAAGGGAGCATTGTATTCAATAATAGGTCTGATGAATGCCGAATACAGTGGAGCAATGACTTCCTTGGACTTAGATACCATATCTTTATTTATAAGCTGTGCATCATAGAATGATTTCCTCACTGGTGTAGACAGTAGATTACCATCTATGTGTGTCCCTAGGTCCCTGAATACTGTATCAACTCTAAGGGATATATTGTCAATATGATAGTTACCAGGGATGGATGACTTCCCAAAGGATACTATTATACATTTCTTGGCATTTAATTTTAGTCCATGACTCTGACACCAGCTGTTTATCTGTATCAGCCCCTCCTGGAGAACATTTGTGTCAGTGTGGGATTCAGTGACAACTCCTAATTTGCGATCATCTGCAAATTTAGTCAGCCAGAGACCACTGACATTGGCCTTGACTTCAGAGAAGTAAATGCCAAAATGGAGCAGTCAAAGGACTGATCCCTGAGGGACTCCACTTGTGACTGGCCTCTTTCATAGGTGGACTCCCCAATTCTAACTTCACGGATCCCGTCTGTAAGCCAGTTGGCTATCCAGCAGGTGACATACGAGTTTGTACCTAACTTCTTGAGTTTGTCAACAATGCCAGAGTGAGGTATTGTGTCAAATGCCTTGGCCAGATCAAGGTAGGCAGTGTGAACCATTTCCCCCCTCATCCATTGCTTTCGTTACCTTCTCAAAGATGTCCACCAGGTTGAGTAGGCATGATCTGCCCCTGACAAAATCAAACTGGGTTGGGTCCAAGTGTCTGTAGGTTTAATATATCTCTGTTGATCATTTCCATGATAATTCTTTCCATGGCTTTACATATAAGACTAGTCAGACTTATGAGTCTGTAGTTTCCAGGGTCTGTACATGGCCCATCTTTATGCAGAAGGATGACTGTTTCTGTTCTCCATTCATGAGGCAAGAAGCCTGTTTGGAGGCTACAGTTAAATAGTAATTGCAGAGGCCCTGACGGGTCATGCTTCATGCTGTTTAAAAGCATCCTGGGATATCATCTGAGCCCATTGATGCAGTGTTCTTAGTCTTAGAGAGAGCATTAAGGACCTGTTCCCTAGTGACAGTAGGGGGAGTTATATTTGATGGTATTTCCTGAGGGAAGGTTGAGGGGGAGAGAGGGGAAGAGTTGGAGATGAATTTAGCAGCTGAGGGGTTTCTTATATATTCTGGCTGGGTCTATATTAAATCAGCGAATGCTTAAAATAGCAAATGCTGATTTAGTGACCCATTAAGAATGAAACTTTAAAATCTCAAAAATACAGAACAGTGACTTTTTTCCCCAGGGATAAAAATCTCTGTTCTACTCAAAAAAAAAAAGTTAAAAACACAAAATAAAGTGAGGAGCTTTGCCCCCCCCCCCACTTAAATATACCAACGATGAGATTGCACCACAGTGGAGGAAATGGCAAAGTCCCAAAAACAGCCCAGCGATTTTCTTTCCCTGGGAAAAAAAATCGCTATTCCGTGTCTTCGGGATTTTAAGGTTTCACTCTTAAGGGGTCGATAAATCAGCGTTTGTTATTTTAAGCATTCGCTGATTTAAAAGGAATCCTTATGGCTTAGTATAGGTGGCTCCATTTTCAATGAGCTCTGCACACACTTGTGGTATTGCTTTTGAGGTTGCAGACATAGCTAAAGAATGCTTAGATGTTATTGGCCTGGGAGGCCAAATTTACCTCAAGTTTGGCTTTGGTAGACCTTATTTGTCCTCTGAGTTGTTTGTTTAGTTTGATGAGAGTATGTTTATCCTGCTGGGTGCTGCACATCCTAATTTTTTCCATGATTTTCTTTATTCTGTTATAGAGCCTATTGATTTTGTGATTCCACCAGGGTGGCTTGTTTACTGAGTTGGTTCTGTACTTCTTTCTGATGGGTACAGCTGCCTCTATGCAGCTATTAACATACTTGTACAGGATTTCTGTGAACAGTTCTGCAAAGGCAGCAGTCTCCTCAGGGTGTATTGGAGCTCAAAATTTTGCCATGCTATCACTTAATAGCAGAAGGTTAGCCTTAGTCTAGTTCCTGAATATTCCAGGTTTAGCTGGGGGTCCAGGTTTTATTTTTACTTCAAAAGAGACCATTTTGTGGTCTGACCTTACCAGGGAAGTCATTATAGTGGGGGGTGTGCAGCACTCTCCCATATTAGTGAGGACCAGATCCAGTATGGCTGCATCCCTGGTTGGTGTATTGACTATCTGGTCCTGGAAGTTTGTGTTTACAAAATCCAGGAATCTCTGTGCCTGCATGTTTGGTGTTGTATAGGATTCCCAGTCAATAGTGGAGTAATTAAAGTCACCCATGAATATAGTACTGGGTTGGATGGTTAGTGTTTCTAATAAGTTTAAATCCATGGTATGGATTTGCTGGGTCAATGAGGGGGAACCTATAACTTGCAAGGAAGTGATAATGGATTTCGCCTATGGTGATTTGAACATGGAGCAGCTCAAGTGCATTGTCAGGTTTGACCAGCCTTGAAGTATATTTATTTTTGATGTAAATAGACACACCTCCACCTTTAGTCCCTGCCTGTGAAGTAGCTGGTCTAAATGTGTGGAAGACAATATAACCTTGGACTGTTGGTGTGCTCTCTGCAGCTTTAAACCACATCTCAGTGACAGCACAGACATCAGCATTCTCTAGGGTGAAGAGAGCTTCTAGGGAGTGGAGTTTTTTTGTTTAGATGCCTAGCACTGAGCAGTAATACCTTTAGATATTCTTGGTTTTGATTTGCTATGCTGAAAGTACTTTCAGTTTGGCATTGCCTAAAAAAGGCACTATGGGAGAAAACAATGTTTTAGCTAATATTCGAAAGACTAGAGGGGAAAGGTAAAGATCATCACTGGCAAAACAGCATGGTCTGTTGATCATCTCCTTCCATTATGACAAATACTGCACCCCCTTAGAATGACACCAGAAACTAAGCAAATTATTAAAGTCAGTCATCTTTTGTTGATATTGTGGCATCATCCTTGGAGAAGGTAAAATGCTGCTTAATGTTGGACTCATACCAGCCTGAGCCACATATTCCAAGAGCTTCATGATGTCTCTCTTCATATAGTCTAGGCAGGTAAGTCTCAGGTCATTTACTCCCACATGGACTATGACCGAGTCATATTGGTACTTGTGGTCCAATGACCTTAGCGTGTGCATAATGTGGTGGATCCTAGCAACTGACCATGATTTCCTGCTTCTCTTCTCTTCTCTTCAGTAGTTTTCTGTTTACTACTGCAGATGTGTTAGCCTGTATAGAATTTCTGACCCAGTACACATAGTGCAGGCCATCACAGTGAGACAGCATGTGCTGTGTAAAGCCATGTTATCCAGAACAACAGTCTGTGTTGGGCAGTATGTTTAATTGCTTTGGTGTGTATAGTAGGAAATAATGTGGATTTTTTATTAAAATAACAATTATTTGTTGATGCTGAATTAACACCTGTGTTTTATGTCCAATTTTTGTTACAGACAGAGATGTTGCTAGAAACTGCACACCTGTATCAACTGATGTTCAGTGTGCTTGCTGCACAGTAACGGATTCTGTGAATGACGCTATTGAGACAGATTGGCTGTGTTGTATCATAAACCAAGATCCCAAGGAACTGCTTTAACCACAGTATTTATATTGTCACATAATATGAGTATCCTGAAGCTTGAGGTCTGTTGCATGACTGCAAAGCAAATAATATGTAAGTATAGTACTGTTATGCAGTATGCAAGTAACCTTTATATACTTCATTCATCGGTAAAGTATATTGCATACTAGATATCTTAAACCAAAAAGGTCATCCATCCCTTTCATACTTATTTGAACTGAATTTTCTATTACAGCAATTGTAATCATTGTCTATAAAGTGAGATGCAGTAGCACGTCCTGTGGGTACTTCTGTTAGTACAGTACCACAGAGTTACGATGCCAGAAGGATTATACCGTTGCACTATGTGTAGT
Organism: Protopterus annectens; assembly: GCF_019279795.1. NCBI lineage: Eukaryota > Metazoa > Chordata > Ceratodontiformes > Protopteridae > Protopterus > Protopterus annectens. The sequence goes on along the minus strand of NC_056730.1, from coordinate 503,555,234 downwards.
TATGTGCATACACATGTTGCATATTGACTTTTTGTTTCTTACTAGATGGAATGAAAAGTGCTGCCAACCTCTGTGATGATGAATACTTGGGGATATATTTCCATCAGAAATGTACACAGCATTTCAGTTTCTATCTCCCAAAGTAGGATTGTCATGATGAAATATTTCTATGCACATCTATTCCTCTGCCTGTTTTTTGTTGTACTGGCTCTGTTGCCCTTGCATACCTCTCAACTCTACAGATTTTTGCAGAAGGTCCAGATTTTTGCCTCATATTTTAGTCCGCTTTTCATAAAATTGTGGTTTTCTGGAAAATTAATGACAAATCTTTAAAGATTGAAGTTAGAAAATAATGACAGACATTTGACTTTCATACTTCATACCCTTCATAAAATTCATGTTAATGCAAAACCTGTTATTCTATCAACTTTCTAAGTTTGTGTGAGCAATATTTAAAACCTCTCCCTATTTTTAGGCATTTGTCCCAATTTTATTTATGGCTTTGTCCAGATTTCTTGCTCTAAAAGGTTGAGAGGTACGTGCCCTTGCAATAAACAAATGAATTCTATATGTTATTATTCCTTGCAAGTGTACTGTAACTTTAGAAATGTAACAATAGTTGCAGGTAAAGGATGGGTTCCTGAAGACATTTGAAGTGTCAGAATATAATTTACATCAGCATCTTCTCACATGAACCATGCTGGGAGAGGTCATGGACTTAGTTATTACTATTATTACATCTGCTAGTATTAGTACTGAAATGCAGTATTATTACAGGATGATTAAGCAGAAAGTCATGTTCTGAATATTTTACACTCATGCACTTCTCATGTTGTTACTGATTTAACTGGTTCAAAACATACTTTATTTCCGTACCCATTTATAGGTATATCTCACTTTATGCAGCTTTCTGGTCTGCGTAAAATGCTTCATGTTTATTTGCATGGCTTTCTTGTTTCTTCAAACTGATTTAGCAGATTGTGCCACCCTATGTTTATAATTTGTAATTTGCAATGGGGATTTTTGTATATTTTCCACATTATACTTGATTAAATGTTATAGTCTCTGTATGTCATACCTCTCAGCTGTCTAGATTTTGCCTAATATTTTAGTCTGTTCCTTATAAAATTTGTGGTTTTCTGACAAATTACTGAGGACTGAAGTAACTAAATAATGTATTTGAGTTTCGAACTTCATATTCTTCAGAAAATGGATGCAAACACAAATCCTGTTATTCTATCAACTTTCTTAGTGCAATGTTTACATTTGTCCTGTTTTTGGAACTTTGTCTTCATCATTATTTTAGCCTTTGTCCACATTTCTTGTGTTAAGAGGTATGCTTTATGCTGTCTTTATTTTTTCTAAATATCTTCTTTAACTGGGCAGTTATTCAATGGGATAAACTGTTCAACAAAATGCAAACAAATAAAATAAGCAAAATGTTAAGAGAAAGAATTGCATATTACCTGCATTCTGGTGATGACAGTCTGACTCCCATAAAATCCAAGACTGTCATTATCTCTCACTTAACCAGGGTTGTGCTCATGGCTTATCCTTGTAATAAGGCACTTGTATCAAATTAATTTTAACCAGGTAGCAAAAGAATGAACAAGGGTGTAACACTATTTAATGTATAAGGGCAATTTATTCAAGAGATGGGTAAACAGTGGGAAATAAACGTATCCTCCAGCATGTTTTGTATATATATGGGTCTACCTCGACCCACTGAAAGCACATTTCTACTAAACTGAAATAAGCAATCCCGGTTCCGCTTTCAATGAAAACTCACTACACAAAGTACTTGCTATAGATCGCGGTACAGTGAGGATAAGGGAATATTCCTTTTCCCCACTGTAGTGTGACCTTGGAGTTAGTATACATATAAGTAGTGGTGTTGTGGGGGGCAGGTCCCCCTGCATAAGTGTGTTTGTGCTATTGCTTTGCATGTGTTTCTTGTTACTGTTCAGTGTTGTGAGTTTAGTGAAAGTGCATTTTCATTGAAACACACTTTCGTGGAACTGGGATCACTTATTTCCGTTTTGTAGAAATGTGCTTTCGGTGGTCAAGGTAGACCCATGCGTGTGTGTGTGTTTTGTAGAAATGTGCTTTCGGTGGTCAAGGTAGACCCATGCGTGTGTGTGTGTGTGTGTGTGTGTGTGTGTGTGTGTGTGTGTGTGTGTGTGTGTGTATATATATATATATATATATATATATATATATATATATATATATATATATATATATATATATGTGTGTGTGTGTGTGTGTGTGTGTATGTATATATATATATATATATATATATATATATATATATATATATATATATATATATATATATATATATATATATATATACATACACACACACACACACACACACACAGTGTACATATATTTATGTATGTGTGTACTAGTGGCAATTCGAATCCTTAGTTCTGCTGTTTGTGGAGTTGTTTATCTTGCTTAGATGTAAAAAGATAAAAGAAGGTTAGGTACTTAACAGGATGGAATGCAAGACATACATCTTCACAAAGGTGTCCAGAAGAATGACAGCAAATACCAATACGATTGAATTTTTGGATTTGAGCCCATGCATGCAAAGCACAATAGTTTAGCAGCACATCACTTTAACCATCTGGCCATCTCATTTCCTAAAAAGGAAAATTCATATATATTGTACTCTTTATACAAACAATTTTTGTGAATACTTCTGCATGTCCTCCCCATGGTTGAGTGACGTTAAAGACATGCAGGTAGGTGCGTGCATGAACGGGCATGCCTTCTTTGAAGGTTGGGCATCGGGCTGGCAACTCAGCACTGTAAAAATCCACTGCCAATCATTAGCGGACGGGAGTTCCACTGTGGCGACCCCTAACTGGGAAAAGCTGAAAGACTATAAAATAAAAATATATTATTTAATATTCAGTCCTTAGGCTACATATATATATATATATATATATATATATATATATATATATATATATATATATATATATATATATACAGCCTATGCTTCAAACATAGAGATTTCCATTTGGACATTAACTGTGGTTTTCTAAATTTTGATTAAAGTATGCAAACTAAGATAAACAAAACGTGTTATGATTTAAAATATTGATCACAGGTTAAGTAGAGCAGAATTGTTCATTGTTTAAATGTGGTTGATACAAATAACCATACATACTCATAACCATACATACTCATAGATGTACCACTAGAGCAGGTACTTTCTTTATATCTCAGCCTCTGTTGGATTTTGAGCATAGCTGTGTAAAAATCCCTGTAAGAGTGATACCAGAAAGATATATTGGATCTGATTAACCAAACTATACGATTCCACTCGCCATGTTTATTGATTTCACCCCCAGTATTAGGAGAGATATATTTCTTCTTCTCCTTCTTCTTCTTCTTCTTCAAAATAGGACAAGTTGGGATTTATCAAACAATGGAAATTAGAAGGCAAATGCTTTAAATTATGAGATCTGCAGTTGTACTACTACTGCACCAAAATTATCCCCCTTGCAGAAATATGTTCTCTGAGATTGCACAGTCTTGTGGGTAAGGAGAAACATCCTAACCCCTGCAATTTCACAGTCTCTCTCTCCCATTTCAATAGGCATTTTTTGATGAAACAGAGAACCAATTAAATAAATTAAATAGGCATCTTTTTATGAAACACACAACCAATTAAACAATCTATTTCCATTTAATCTAATCACATTACAGTGTTTAGTAGGTGTCTCCAAATGCATATATACATATGGTGCTAGTAGTTCAATAGGTAACACACTCACAATGGGTGCAAAAGACAGTGAGTTCTATAACCCACACCAGGTAGATCAATTGTTGCCACTGCAGCACTGTATAAAGGGTGTCACACTCAACCAAGGTTCCATCTGCTTGAGTTGGTGGTAGCTCAGGTGGATGTAAAAGCTCTCATGACACCAATCCAAAAGAGAAGGGGTGCTTTATTTACAAAATGTACATATCTGTAGCCACACCCACACCCACACACACACACACACACACACACATATATATATATATATATATATATATATATATATATATATAGTTATACACATTTCTATTTTTTTACTATTTATCATTTTCTTATAACATCCTCATTGTTATTTTTCCATAAATTGACCTTCACTCTTTCTCCTACAACAATAATCTATTTTTTGCAATATATATGCCAAAATCCATTTCCCATTAAACAAAATTTCATTTGCTCTTTCTTTCCAAATAACTTGCATTAAATAAAATAAATTCTTATCTACCCTTCTCAGATATTCTGTCATCTTATTTTTATGTCTATAATATCCATACATTAATCAGTTTCAAATTTATATTATGTCATTAATATTTATCTCAATTTTTTTCTTCACACAACTTTTTCCAGAATTTCGCCACTCTTGGATATTTAAAAAATATCTGTTGTCTCTTCCTCCCAACAAAAACAAGCACACTCTTTTGACTTTCTCTGTATATAGTATATTCCTGTTTACTGTTAATTTATTTATTACCAGTCTCCATAGGAAATCCTGATGCTCTACTATCTTGGTACACCACATATTCCTTATTTTAATGGTTTTAATAACTTTTTCTGGCAAATGTCCTATGATTTTACATAATCACATTGTTTAATTCGTTATTATATAACATCCTTCTATCTTTCTCTATATAATCAATTTTTATTTCCCATGTTAGGATTTTTTTCTTGATAATTTTTAATTTCTTCATTTACATATTCTATTTTTTCTTCTCCTTATTCTCATCATCTCCATATGTTTGTACTTTTATTTAAATATTCTCACTATTAATTTCTCATTTTCTTCCTTTACACTCCTTAATACTTTATTTAAGTTTAAAGAAGCAGAATAAACAACTGGATTTAATAACCCTCTTCACTCATATATAACACCCCTCTTTTCACTGGGTTGAATCTTGAACACTATATGAGAGAAAACGCCATCTGCACAATTCTTTTCATATTTTTTTGGGCTCATATAAACATTCAACATATATGGTATTTTCTCATTAACATTCACAAGTTAAAACATTTTTATGAATGCTAATCTAAACGTTCTCCACAGAAGACATATTTCTTTCATTTATTGTATTATTTGTATTATTATTTATTATTTTATTAAACAATCCCATTGCATCATAACTATATCATTTTCACCAAATTTCTTCCCCAGAAAAGACACTTCATTTACTGAAAAATACACACCCCCAGTTTTCACCACATCACCCAAAACCTTGCTTTTACAGTATATTTATTCAAGATAACTCCCATTTCCTTTAAACATTCATTCAGACAAATCAACCCTCCCTTCGTCCATATTTTGTCCTTAGCAACTACAACTATATTGTCTGTGTATATCAAAACTACTGGAATCACCACCTCCTTTTGCATTCACTCACTATCACATTCGTTCCAGTGCAAACAGTATCCCATTCATGAGGCATCCTTGTCTTATACCACACTTCATGCATATTTCTTATACTCAGCCACCCATTCACTAATACTCTCACTGTATTATTTTGACATGCTGACATAGATACTCTCCTAATTCTATTACTTATTTCCAACAAAGCATCATGTCCTATTGTATCAAATGCCTTGCTAATATTACCTACCATTAGTTTTACATCCTCACTTTTATTTATAATATCATCCACAATTTCTCTCACAACCAATAACAATTCTTGACATCCCTTCCCTTTTATACCATACATACTTTCTTCTATAATATCTCTCATCCTTCCTTCCATTCTCCTCCTATCATTCTCATAAAAAATATAATCTGTGTTATTTACTGTGATGGGTCTCCAGTTTTTTTTTTTTTTATTTTGTTCTTTTCATCTTTCTTCCATATAATTTTTAATATCCCACAACATAACCCTTCATAAACAAACCCTGCCTTCCACTGTTCATTCAGTACATTTACAAAATACTCTCTTTGTCATTCCATTAACTGGTGCACATGAAATAAGGAGTAAGGCCACATAATGTGAGAAATTAAATCTGATGAGATTATGAGGTGTGGGTAACATTCTTTGTGCACTAGCAGCTTTACTGCTTTCAGCTATGACTTGGCTATTGTAGAATAGTGCATATCAAATTTAAGTCCCAGAGATTTGTAAGTGTGGTTGCATTTCATCTACACACATTCATCGATCATCCCTAAAGCTTCACAATTGAGGAATGAGACATAAATACATATTTAAACATTTCTCAGGCATCATCCAGATGAAAGCAATGATTAAAACATATTTATAAAGCCATGCACCTTGGTTACTTTTTATGTTTTGGCTATTTGAAAGTTTGTAGAAAACATATAGCACAAGGGCCAGACAATGGAGGAGAGAGAGAGAGAGAGAGAGAGAGGGGAAGAGTGAGAGGTCCTTCTTGTGACTTTCTTACTCTGAATACATGGGTGTGTTGTTTGGAATTGTCCAAGTGGCAAAGTTTCCAAGCTATTTACTACAAAAAAGACTACAATCTTTTAAATTAGTCAGTGCTGCTACAGGTATCATTGGTGTAGAACAATGTGGGTTCTGTTCCCACACTGAATAGATTGATGGCTGACACTGCATTGTGTTATAAGGGAGGTACTGCACTCCTAAGTGTGCCACCCTTCAGATAAGATGTAAAACTGAAGCCCCATCTGCCTTAGTTGGTGATAGCTCATGGGGTGGAAAAATGGTACTTATTGAAAAAAGTAGACGTCCTTTGTTTATATACAAAACTAACTTACATTTACAAAATATTTACATATTTACAAATGTGCAAATATATAGATATACAAATCTGTTAACACATTCTTCCTAAACTTTCATCCCTATTAGACCCCCCCCACTCCTTTTTCCATATCCACCATCTGAATTTACTTAATATTGTTGCTAAAATCCTCTTACCATTAAACATAATTTAATTTATTCTTTCAATCCATATAACCCATATAACATAAAATAATATTTTATCTATTCTTTTAACATATTCTTTGCTGTTATTCTTATAACATCCATATTTACTCCTATCCAGATTTATTTTTCCCCTTCTTTTATATCTTCATAAAAACTTATTCACATAATTTTCCCCATAACATTTTTACTCTTTTACATTTCAAAAAAACACATTACATTGTTTCTTTTCATTGACAATGTAAACATATTCTATCAGTTTTCATCTTACATGGCATATTTCCTTTTAGTGGCAATTCATCTATTACTAGTCTACACAAATAAACTTGACATTCTACTTTTTGAGTATACAATTTGCTTTTTTATTTTTATAGCTTTATTTTTTCATTTGTTAGATTTTTCCATGGTTTACATAGTAATGTTTTATCATTATGTTGTTATACCATACTTTTCTATCTTTTTCTATATCATCACTTTTTATTATCCACAAAATGTTTTCTTGGTAACATTTTATTTTTTCATTTATACACTCTTTTTTCTCTTTTACACCTTTTACCATACCCCAAAATTTATCATACTTATATTTATGAAATAATGTAGCAAGTAAGCAACGGATGAACCAGGCAGAAGCCAAGCAGAGAAATGCAGCTGCTGTAGCAATGAGGCACAATCAGGCACAATCACTGATTCTTCCAGTAAACAAAATACTCCAAAAGGAAAATGCAGGCATCAAGGCAGGAAAAACACAGTCACAAAGTCCTCCAGTAGTAAAAAACAATCCAGGATATTTATTGTAAAAAAAGGTAAGCGCTTTCGCAGTTAAGCTTCATCAGACCAAATACAAAAAGCTAAAATGCACTCCATTTAAACACATAGTAATTAAGCATCACCCAATCATAAAAGTACATCAATTAAAGTGAAACAGTTAAAGCTGAAAGACCACATTTCCTGCAAATACTGCACAAGCAAAGAATGCAAAAAATATAAAAAATATAAATAAAAATAAAAACATAAAACAATATATATGTATAATAAGTATAAATATATACGTGTAAATACATATATATATAAATATATATATATATATATATATATATATATATATATATATATATATATATATGTATATATAAATATATACACTGCACTGTTAATGTTCTCATGTGCAACAGTAAAAAACAAAACAAAACAAAAAAATAAGTAAATAAATAACCACTACTATTCCCTGTTTACTTCTGGAGTCTTCTTTTCTGTAATAAGGGCTTAATAGAAGCCCTCTCGTTCAGACCTCTCCCTCTATCTGCACGAAGGGTGATAATCCAACAAGTCTCCCTATGTTCTGTGTGTGTAATAATGTCACCTTCCCTAACACTGGGAGAAATGGTCTCAATGACCTTAAAATTAAATGTATGGGAGTCTCCCAGTCCCAAGACATGTTTAGAGAGTGCATTGTGTATGGAACCCCTTCTAATGTGGTAGATGTGCTCCCTCATCCTGCCATGCAGCACCCTGTTCATCTTACCAACATAGAAGGAGCTGCAGGCAATGCACTCTGCTAAATAAACAACATGGGGAGTCATGCAATTGGCATGAGCATGAAAAGTGTATTCTCTACAGAGATCTGTATGATATAAAGTATCAGAGATGTTAATAAAGGAACAAAAATTACAGTCACAACATGGCGTGGCAAAACCAGGGGTAGAAGCCATGGTACTTGAACCACTGTTATGGCAAAGTAGCCTCTTCAAATTTTTCCTGTTCTTAAATCGAAACCTAGGTTTATCACCTACAATCTTACCTATATCATCATCTACCTGTAAAATAGGCCAGTGCAGTGCAAATAAACTTGTGATAGCTCTATAATCACTAATATAAAAAAGAGGGATCCTCGTTTCACCTAAACCCACACTGGTTCATTACCACTAATTGCACTTGCCTCACATACTGGTCCAAAATACGGACATGCTGTGGTAGACCTTAACTGATCTATATTAGACCAGTGTCTATTAATCTCACCAAGGCTATACCCCCTGGCTAATAACTTCTTCTCTAAATTGCCCAACTCTTCCACAAAACCATCCATAGTGGGATTTAATCTGGAGGCCCTCATTCCTTGTCCTTTAATCAGATTCCGAAAAGTATAACCGGGGTTCATACTAGACCTAAACAAAAAGGCATTCCTGTGGCACGATGGACACCAGTATTAATAGTATGATCATGTAATTTCTCAATATAGAGATCTATAGATCTAGAGATGAGTTATGGCAGCTTCACTCTTGGTTGTCCCACAGCTGACACACTTCACCTGAGCATGTAGTTGAGTTCAGGTGTGAAAAGCCAGCTGCATGAGCTACAAGATGCCTAAGACACTGTTTGCAAGATAATGGCATTTAAGCTACTGGGACTTGAATGCTTATAGTAGATCCACTGTTATTACCTAAAGATGTCACACACCTACTGACAGCAGACATTAATACTGAATTTTATATATTTTGTTTGTTCTTTCTTATTACTCACTAATTGCACTTAGTCTTATAATTCTAGTGCAGAGAATTTGCTAGATATAGTTGAAGACTGTTTTATAAGTACATTGTTAGGGAATATTGCATATTATTTAATAATTATACAAATGGTATGCTGTCCTTTACTAACTATACTAATCATGTCAGTACTGTGTAATACAATGTTAATTTTGTTCTATATTTGATGGATGATGTTCTGTGTCTTGATAGTTTTACTTAACAGATGTGTGATTATATCTTGACAAGGAGGGTGTTGTGGGAGAATCTCTTGTGGATATTTTGCTTTAGTTTTGAGCACAATGAATAATAAGGCCTACTGACCATCAAACTACACCCACTGATTTTGAGTCCATTATTTACCGTGTCCTCAACATGGAAGCAATAACTGGTGGTGCCATCATACTGGCAGCCATGGAGGCGGTTTGATCCCCCCTGTATCTAATATGACAGCTGAGAGGCATTTCAAGTGGCACTAACCCTACCATAGTAGGCTTATTAAAAGCACCTACTTTGACCTCCCTTTGTATGCAGCTATGAGGTACTTCAGATAGCACTAACCTTACCAGTGTAGGCATTACTGCAAGGGTTTACTATGACCTCCCTATGTATGCATGTTTAGTACACGTGCTAATGATGGCTAACATCACAAGCTTGGTAGAACCACATTCATATCTTCTAGCTTTTCTGTCAGGCCTCTCATAGTTGGTGGTACAGTAAAAGAACATCCCAAAGGATGCGAAAGCTAGCATTGGCCATTCACTCTCAGCCCCATCCGTCTCCTCCAGCAACTTAGCTGCTTTTCAGACTTGGATTATATGGGTCATAGTCAAGGCTTTACCTCTCCTTATCATAGAGAATTGCATATTGAGGTACAACATATTCTTTCTTTTTTTTTTTAAAAACAAGTTTATTGTTTTAACATACAAGAAAAATATCATAACAATTTTATACAAGTAATTAAAATAGATATGATTATAACATTCAACACAACCAAAGTATTTACAAAGACATCCACTACAATCAGATCAATTAATTAAACTAAAATACCATGCTATTGAAGTTAAGATTTTTTTAACAAGTTTTGTAAATTATCCCATACAATATAATAGGATGTTTTTCTAGTAGTTCTTGACTTTATTGTGTTCAATTCCATATGGCACACTATATTCATAACATTTTTAAATTCATTGAACGAAGGAGGTGTATCTGAAATCCAATTTCTGGTTATTATTTTTCTAGCCACTGCTAGAATAGACCATAACAAGGGAAGCTTAACCTTTTTAACACGTTGAGGTACAGGTGTGTTGAATAATATAAGAGATTTAGAAATAATGAAATTATCTGTAAAAAGAGCCTGCAAAAATTCATTAATTGACTTCCAATATTCTTTCAATTTTATACAGTCATAAAACATATGAGCCCAGTCAGCATTAATTTCTACATTACATCTTTTACATAGATTATCTTTATTATTTATTTTATTCATCATCAACGGTGTATAAAAGGATCTATGTAAAAATTTCCATGTAAAAAGTCTCCAGACAATGGAAGACGTAGTTTTATAGGCAGATTCCAATATATACTGTTTATCTTGTTGATTTGGTGAGTCACCATTAATGGAAGTGAAATAATTCCAGTAAGTATCTACACTGTAAAAAGTTTCTTGTCTGATAATTTTATGTATGTGTGAAAGCTTACCTTTATCAGAAACATTATGTTGTAAATTTAATATCAAGTAATCAATCAGTGTTGGGATAGATTCTTTAACTGTTATAGACATTAGATCTATTTTATCAATGAGATGTTGTCTAAAGGTCTGAACCTCTAACCAGCAAGTTTCTCTTAGATCAAATTCTTGTTTTAAGAAATCTAGATTTTTAACTCTATTATCAGATATCAACTGATACCAGTACTTTAGATCATTATCTGTAGCTAAATGAGTTCCTTCAGAAGTGGATGACAAAAGCATACCCCGAGTATACATTATACGGAATATAATAAAATTCCATTCCCTATATTTAGGATGCATGAATATAAAGTTACGATAGCTAATAATAATGTTTAATGGGTAACTAACTATATGTTTAGGTGTAATAGGTGAAGTACAAAATTCCTTTAGTAACCATAACATGGAGTTATTTACAATCATATTTTTATGTATTAAGGAGATTTTCATGAAGTGAATACTAATTAGCTCCCAGTAATCTTTCCATTTTGCAACATATGACTGATCTATTAATAAAGTAATAACTTTTACAATAGAAGAGATAGTATATAAATTAAAGTCTGGAAAAGAAATACCCCCTTGAGACCAGCTATTAGTATGTTTCTTTAATGCAATCCTAGGTCTATTAGGTGCCCATAGGAAATTTAACATTAGTGTATTCAATTTCTTGATAATTATTTTTGTAGGTGGGAGTATTATTGATTGTATTAAGTATAATATCTTGGGGAATATTATCATTTTAATAATTGTAAATCTCTCTTCCATAGTAAAAAACATATTATTCCAGGTATTGAAAAGATGTTGTATATTAAGAAGACAGGTATTATAATTATTATGTATAATAGATTTAATAACTTTAGATAATATTATACCTAAATAAGTTATCTGACCTGAATTGGGTACATATTTAATAAAATCTCTAATGAGAACATTTTTTCGTGTATATATAGGTAGTATTTTATTTTTTTCTTCATTGAATATTAAACCAGAAATACTTTTAAAATTCATCATTTTATCAAATAGAGACTGCATAGAAGAATTAGATCCTGCTGATGTAATTAGAACATCATCTGCAAAAAGTTGAATTTTAGATGTTGTATTTTCATCTATTTCAAAACCCTCTATGTCAGTACTGTTTCTGATCAAATTAGCCCAAGGCTCCATTATTAAAGTGAATAATAGTGGAGAGAGTGGACACCCTTGTTTTGTACCTTTAAAAATGGGTATTTTTTGTGAGACATATGTTCCTACCTTAATATAAGCCAATGTTCCTTTATATAGATGCTCAATTAGATTTAAAAATGCATCTGAGAAGTCTATGCACTTCAATAAGGTAAACAGGTAGTCCCAACTTACTGAATCAAATGCTGAACTTATATCAAGACTAATAAGTGTTAAATCTTTCTTTTTCCTATTTGCAAAATCAATTAATGTTAGAGTTCTCCTTATGTTATCAAAAGTATTTCTATTTACAATGAAGCCTGTCTGATCTATATCTATAATGCCAGGGATGATTGTCTTCAATCTGTCATCAAAAATACTCATAAACATTTTTTAATCAACATTAAGTAATGAGATGAGTCGATATGAAGTACATCTAGTTGGATCTTTATTAGGTTTTAAAATTGGCGAAATAAATGTATATTGCCAAGATGGGGGAGTTATCAGCTCATTTTGGGCCAAAATAAAAACCTTATGCATTAATGAGTATGTACTTTTAGAAAGGATTTTATATATCTCTGGTATAATACCATCATTACCTGGTGCTTTGTTTGATTTGAGCTTGTTTATTTGTGTAACAACCTCTGTATATGAAATACTTTTATCCAATAGTTTAATCTGTTGTTTATTAAGCTTTTTATTCATGTTTGTGGTTATAAATTCCTTTATTTTATCTTTAGGTTCCATGTTAATGTTATTATGATTAATTTTGTGAAAGTGATTTCTAAATTCATCTAGTATTTCTGGTAGACTAGAAACATTCTTCTTTTTCCTTGGAGAGAAAATTTCTTTGATATGATTTTGTTTATTCAACCTTTTTGTTTTATTTTTAAGTCTATGTAAGTATTTGGGGCTTATTGAGTAAGACAAAAACTTGTATTTCTCTAGAGTTATTTTAACTTTATGAGTTAAAATTTCTTTGTATTTCTCATTTAGTTTGTTTATTTCTTCAATGACTTTCTTATCCATAATATTTTCTTTATTATTATGTTTATAAGAGTCTAATTTACTTTGAATATCTAACAATTCCTTATCCCACGATTTCCTTTTATTATTATACCATCTGATACTTTGTCCATATAGATATGATTTTAAGGCATCCCAAACATAGACAATAGAGACTTCAGGAGTATTATTTATGTCTAGAAAATGTTGTACTTCTGAAAGTATATATTCTTTATAGTCTTTTAGTTGAGTTAAGTATGCTGGTATCCTTTTGATCTGAACATTGTGAGTATTTTTTATCATGAACTCAAAAACAATTGAATTATGATCAGATATAGGACATGAAATGATTTTAGAATTAATTCATTCTGTTACCATCTGGTTAGAAATAAAGACTCTATCTATTTTTGAATACGTTTTGTATCTGTTAGAAAAAAAGGTGTATGGTAATGATTTTTGAGTCTATCTGATTATTAATATCATTTAAATGATAAGAATTAACAAAATCCTTGAAATGTTTTGCATTAGATGTAATTTTCCTTTTTCCTAAAGTGGTAGTGTCACTTTCATGTAGTATACAATTAAAGTCACCAGCTAAAATAATATCACCTATAGAGAATGATATGATCTTATCAAGATGGTATTTCACTGTATTAATACCAATTCCAGGTATCCAATATGCATTAATTAATGTATAAGTCTTCCCATTAATTTGTATTGTAACCATACAAAACATTCCTTTATCATCTTGATAAGACTTAATAGTTTTAGGAATGGGCATACTTTTATTCCATAAAATAGCCACTCCTCTTTTTTTCTGAGTGTGCTCTGAACTAACCAATACTGTATATTTGTTTGTGGCTAGTTTATCAATATCTTTTTTCAAGACATGTGTTTCTTGAAGGAAGACTAAGTTGGCCTTATGTAAATTAATGTACCTTATTAGGCTTGCCCTGTTATACGGATTATTTAGTCCATTAATGTTTAAAGAAATTCCTTTTAGAGATGTCATTTGGCATTTTTAAAACATAAAAAACTTATGATCAAAATAACAATTAACAAAATAAGTAATGTTATACCTCCTCTTTTAGGTGTACATTTAAATATAGCTGTATTTATTGAATCTCTTATGAGATTTTGTATAAGATTCAATTTTGTTTGTAGTGACAATGAGCTTACAAAATGTATTGTGGATGTCAGAACTATATACATACAACAGTGAACAAGAGAAAATAATGTAAGGATTAAACCTTGCACCCAGCCTAGAGTTAAAAATTCCAACTTAGAGTAGTACATACTACTCAAGTTAACCCCCTACCCTAAGCAGCAGTACCTCAGCTACCACCTTATCAATTTAATACTAGTTATATTTAACTTAAATTAACAACTTTCAATTAGATTATCTGGTAAGACAAAACTACACATTTGATAAAACAGCATCATATAAACTAAGAGAAACTTTTTTAAAAACTATTCATACTACCATATACATCCATTTAATATAATACATTTATATTCAAATAGCATTCAAATAAACTTGATATTAGGAACCAAGAAGAGAGAGAGAAATAAAAATAAGTTCTAATGTTCATTTAAATCAATAGCTTTGGCTAATATGGTTCAGACATTACATATATTAAGATGTATCTATTTTCTGTTATGTAAATGCAGTTAACAGCTTCCAAAAGATCTTAAATTACTTATATCAGAGCTTTTTTTCTCATACTTATTATTGTCAGTAGAATAAAATAATATATTTATAGAAATTGTTATAAATCATACTGCATAGTTATGTAAATTCTCAGAAACACTTGCATTATTGTGAAGAAAGCCATATGTATTTTGTATATCTAAACTGCTGCTTTAAAATATATCACGACAACTTCTTCCAGAATAGAGTCATAAAGTTATTTATACTTGTCAATCAGATAAATCAAATGAATTATAGCAGTGTATATGTTTAAATCATAAGTTTTTAACATACATTAATATGCTGCAGTCAAGTAAACTTTCAAAAACACTTGTATAAATGTTTCACTTTCTATGCCTTCTAAAATATCACATTTGCTTACTATGAGAAACTGCATCATTTAAAATCATTATAACTTACATATTTTATAAATTATAACATAAATAATTAAGTAATTATTAAGTAATTATATAAAATAACTCACATTTAAATGTTAAAGAGTTCATTTTCCATCGCAGAGTCGCATTTGCAGCAGTTCTACTTCCTGGTAGAGTGTTCTTCATGAATCTGTGATGTGTCAGTGTGAATTCTGGGGTCAAAGTTCAAATTGACTGCTTTCAGTTTCTCTGCGTGAATTCTGAGTGTTGAAGCTTTTAAAACAACTCGAGGACACTGTTCATGAGGTAACCCACATCCCAAATTGTCTCCCTTAACATTTCGGCGGGAATTTTATTAAAAACAAGTGATTGACATTCATTTAGCAGTATAAATGCAGCTAAACATAACAAAACCTTCGTGAAGTATTTTACAAGTTATTACAGCCTCTATGAAAGTGAAACTAAGCCCAAAGTTATTAATATGTAATAGAATTCAATATTTTTGCCCCAATTCAATTTTTATACAAATCTTATTATTTACTGTGCCTGTATGATCAAAAGCAATTCAATATATTAATATGAAAGAGAATAAAGAAAAAGAACAGAGAAAAGAAAAAAAAGAGAGTAGAAAATAAAAGAGAGCAAAAGCATAGATAAAAAAATGTAAAAGGAAGCTATAAAGAGTATTTACAATGGAATATTACTTGCTGCTTATATTAATAAAGATGGAAATGAAACATATTATTTGCTATTATTTAGTTCTAATTATTATTAATTAAAGCTTGACAGATTATTTGTAAACAAGCATAAGCAATATAATCAAGGAAGTATAATTAGCAATAGCATTTAAACAACATATAAACTTTTTTACAAGGAATAAATAAGTTATTATTCCATTTATCATATTTTCATTACACTTCTCTCCCTGCCCTCCCCCACCCCTTACCCACTACATAATCTAAATAGAATGACATTGTTTAAAATAAAGAAAAGAAGAAAAGAAAAAAAAAATGTATCAAGTTACTAACCTTACTTCTCTTAGTCAGAAAGAGAAACATATTGAATGATAGCTTGTTATTAGTTCCTCAGATATTTTGACTGATTATGAAACAAAACAGTTCTTTGCACACAGAAAATAACTTTGATTAAATATTTTTCAGAATATTTGTGGCTTTCTGAAAATGCAGTAACTATATTTAAAAAGATTAATAATGAAGAGAAATAAAGAGAGAAAAAAAAAGAAAAAAACATAGAACAAGTCATTTGTTTTTTAGTCTCTTCTTCTTCTCTGAAGTCTTCCACGAAGTTTCAGTTGCCAACCTCTTTAATGAAGGACTAGCCCATTCCATTTCCTCTATTTTATCCAAAATCTTATTTTTTTTGATAAACAGTAATGCAGAGTCTAAGTCATCAAAAATTTTAGGACCATCGGGAAGGAAGATTTTTAGCTTGGCAGGAAACAGAAGGTAGGTTTTAAACTGTGCTTTTTTAAGCTCCCTTATTAATGTCAGAAAAACTTTTCTTTTAGCTATTACCAAGGAAGAATAGTCATTGTCAAAACGCACAGTTGTCTCATTAATTTTAACAGGAGCTTTAGCCCAAGCAGATTTAAGAACCATCTCTTTATCAAAAGATGATAGAAATCTAACTATAACTGATCTAGGATACTTTTTGTTAGAGTTAGTATTAGCTATAGATCTATGGGCTCTTTCGATACCAAATGAGAATGCTTCTGGTAAGTCTAAAGTTTTAGGGAGCCATGTTGTTAAAAAAGAAGTAATATTGTTACCTTCAATATTTTCTGGCAGTCCAAAAATCCTAATGTTATTGCGCCTAGATCTATTTTCCAGGTCATCAAGCTTTGTTTGTAGATGTGTATTTTGTTTCAGCAAAAACTCAATGTTGATTTCCTCTTCTTGGATTCTATTTTCAATGTCATTTACAGTCTCTTCTATGCCTGTAATCTGGATCTTCTGTTGTTGCAAGTCTATATGTAACAAGTCTATTTGTTTTGTAGTTTTTTCTATGAAGGTATCAATTTTAATATCCACTTTATCCATCTTAGCAGTAAGTTGCTGGATTGTAGATATCAGAGACTGAAGTTCTTTCTTGATGCTGGAGTCTTGAGAATTTGTCTTACTGGAACTCATTTCAAACAGAGAAACTGACAGGAAAATTTCCAAGGTGATTTCTGACAGGAATATTTTTAAAATTTCCTTTCTTTTTTAGATATGGTTCAAGAAATAGATAAAGCAAACATATTTAGAAAGAAAATTACTTCATAAATTAATTTTTTAAGTAATTATTTCCTGTCAGTGCAGTGAAATTGGTGGGGCTGAAGAAATCTGCTGCTATCCTGTGTTCATCCTTGGCCACGCCCCCCCACAACAACATATTCTTTCTGATCTACTAGGTCCTGGGTTTGCTGCAAGATAAAGTTGTAGCAATTGTATTTATGTTTTTTTATTTTTTTTTCTACAAGACAGAAAACTCTAGAGAAGAGTAAAATGAAAGTTTACTCCAACTAAGGGAAAAGAAATACAGACTTTCTTTGTAAAGTCTGTCTAATACACAATTCATTCTGGTTGCATAATTTTATTACACTGGATCATAGAAATATGTTAAAAAGTAGAATGCTATGAAAAGAATGTACTATTTATCTTATTTTTTTTAAATGCAGATATATTCAGAGGGGGTTACAGACTTATGACTGCAAATCTGTTAAGAAGAAACTTTCCTTTATTATATTATTCCCATCAGTCCATCAAATAACCTGTAAAATAAATGTTCATAGTAAAATGTCTTACCTTCTAAATGTATTATATGTTTGGATATAGGCAAATTATTTGAAATGTCTGAAAGTTACTCCAGTTGAGTGTATACTTTCCAGATTATTACAATGGAGTGTCTATTTTCCAAAGTATATGTATTTCTATTTATACCTTACTTTGTCTGTTAATGTTAATGTAGTTAACTACAATTAACTATAGGCATATATTGTGTAAGGTATCAAATATAAGGATTATCAAACAGTTCAATTTATTAACTTAAATTAATAAAATCATACTTAGTAAGGTAGCTAGTATATTATGTTCTTTCACATTTATTATCAATCAGGATACTGTATATTTGTCTTCTGGAACATTCAGTCCTAAGTAAGACTTCTCTATTTGTATTTATTTTGTCTAAAGAAAAGTAGATGATCAAAGGCACAAGATAGTCTGGGAAGAGAAAATAGCATCTTCATGCAAATATTTAAATATTAGATGTATCATTCAAAGTATAATATTATATTCATAGCATTATTTGTTAGATTTAAAATATGAAACATTCAAAATCAGTTATTTTATCTGATTTAAAGGTTCCATATCTCACTTAATTTTGCTTGTTACTTAATCACATATACATACATTTTTTTCACTTGTTTTATGTTTTCTGGTATCAAGCAACATGATTAATGTAGTATTTAAAATGTGTATATTGTGTCACATATTCACTAATTTAATATTAGATTTTCCCTGTACCTAAATATTCTTGTGTGGATTATGTTATATGTTAATTTTATGGACTGTTAATCCTTTGTAGCTCTCATTTTATGGTCTGAAAAAAATGGATTTGAGAATATAGGCGATGGCTTTTTTGAAATAATATTTTTCTATGAAACAGCACATCAGTGACTGACAATATTGTTAAACATAGATTCTTACATATTTGTGTTTTTCTATCTGACAGATAAATCAAATTAAATGACAATTATCATGTCTATTAACTCTTTCACATGTAGCCTGGGTGGAATTTCACCTCTCTTGACACCTGCAGCATTCCTGCCCAGACAGCTTTCACCTGAGCTAAAATTTCCAGGAATGCAGTTTTGATCCCTACCTGTAAACAAATGCATATATCTCAAAAAACTATAAATGTTACAAGAAAAGTTAAAATACATAAAATTTTCAGTACATGATTCTCTTTACAATGGTGATATTAATATGTCAGCTAGACATGAATGTGGTTTTATAGTTAACAAGCAATTAGATATGTAAATTGTATTATTATAATTACACAACTATTAATATCTCTGTAATAATAGTAGATATATCTTAGCTATCAATGTAACCTTTGATCATGCAGATATGATCTTTACTTTGCTGTAAAGCAATTTTGTAGGTGTCACCCCATTTTTGAGACATTTGCATAATTATAATTTGTTTGCATATATGCATATATAAAGTCAAACACATGTACATATCTGCAAAGCAGTGTTAATTAGACATGTTTTTTAAGCATTGTGTATACTTTTGTTTGTTACCATAGAGTGCCATAGAAGCATCTTCTGGTTAATGCTAATAATAAAATTATCAACATGTGATAAATATTCACAATATTTCTGGAAAATATCACATTTTTTGGATACAGAGTACCCCAGTTGTTTGAGAAGCAATTTCTTGACCTCTTTGATGACTGGACATGTGAAATACTTTATACAATGCATCCAGGTAAACAATGACTGAGATAAAGTACAACATTTATATTAATATGCATATTGTACTATTAAACAAATAAATATTGTCTGCAGATTGGTATCAGGCAGACAGCAAGTTTCAATGATAACTTCTGTAGCATTATGTAAGCTCTCATTTGAAGTCATAAAGTACCATATGAATACCTTCTTGTTCAAGTCATTGATATAATTATTAACATAAGGCATCCATTAATAATATTCCTAGGACAAAGCACACATTTTCTCTGTTACTGATTACTTTACATGTCTGTGTATTGCATCCCAGTGGAGATATTTACAGAAATGTGGTAATTATGCATATATGCATATTTTAACCATGGTACTTATGCAGATTAGTAGCTGGCAGACATCATGTGCTAGTCACAACTTTTGCAGCATTATGTAAGCTTTCATTTGATAACATGAAGTGTCATATATTTACATGAATCAGGTTATTAGCACAAATATTAATATGGATGTATTTATAATTTGGTATTAAAATAAATCACAGTTTATTGCTTACTGACCACTGTATTTGGGTCAGGAGACACATTCCTGACCTGTGGGCTAAGATGACTGTAAAATGCTCTCCCACATATGAAAATATGCATAAATATTTTAACTGCTAAACAACCACAAGTTCCTGCAAAGTGGAATTAGTTAGACAGCAGGTAGCAGTGAGAAGGACCCTAACTGTATGCAAGCTTTGAAATAATTGTAGGACAATCTACTTCTTCTTTCGACTGTTCCCATTATGGATCAGCATGGCACATCATCTGTTTCCTTTTCTTCCTGTCCTCTGCATCTTGCTCTGTCACACCACCTGCATGTCCTCTCTCACCGCATCCATAAACCTTATCTTATGCCTTCCTCTTTTCATCTTACCTGCCAGCTCTGTGCTTAGCATCCTTCACCCAATATACCCAGTATCCCTCCTCAGCACAAGTCCAAACCAACACAATCTCACCTCTCTGGCTTTATCTCCAAACTGTCCAGCCTGAGCTGACCCTCTAATATACTGATTCCTAATCGTGTCCATCATTGTCACACCAAATGCAAATCTTAATATCTTTAACTCTGCCACCTCCAGCTCTGATTCCTGCCTTTTTGTCAGTGCCACTGTCTCCAAACCATATAACATAGCTGATATCACTACCCTCTTTTAGACCTTCCCTTCCATTCTTCCTGGTACTCATCTGTCACAAATCAGTCCTGACACTCTTCTGCACCCACTCCACCCTGCCTGTACTGTTTCCTTCACCTCTCTTCTACACTCACCATTACTCTGAACTGTATACCCAAGTATTTAAACTCATCCATCTTCACCAGCTTAACTTCATGCATCTTCACCATTCCTCCATCTGTCCTCTCATTCACACACATATATTCTGCTTTGTCCTGCTGACCTTCATTCCTCTCCTCTCTAGAGCATATCTCCACCTCTCCAGGGGCTCCTCAACCTGTTTCCTATTCTCACTACAGATCAGAATGTCATCCACAAACATCATAGTCCACAGGGATTCCTGTCTGATCTTGTCTGTCAACCTGTCCATCACCATTGCAAATAAAAAAGGGGTCAGAGCTGATCCCTGATGTAATCCCACCTCCACCTTGAATGCATTTGTCACGGGCGTTGCTGACCTCACTGCTGTCACACCACCCTTGTACATATCCTGTACCAGTCTTACACATACCTCCCAAACATACCGAATTACTCATTTTTTACTGAGTTTTGGGGTTCAAATGAAGGTGCCACCCCTTCATTTCTGATTTTTTTCTTTGTTTTTTAATTTTCGTGCTGACGGAGTTGATGACATCATGTGCACAATGATGTCAGGTCCATCAGGGCTACCAGCCTGTTGGAACTGAGCTCCTTGGAGCTCACGTCATTCACACAAAAACAGAAATTTCTGTTCAAATGCAAGCGGGAATGGCCTCCAGAAATGCATTATAAATGCAAACAGTGAGCGCCGAGCACTGCAGGTATAAGGAAATGAAACCTTGATGTGTGAGAGTGTGCAGGTCAGGAACGGCAGCTCTGACGAAACTTGGTGTGTGTGTGTGCAGGAATGGCAGCAGCAGCAGCACTGAATGGAGTTCCCGAACCTATAAGGAAATGAAACGTGGTGTGTGTATGCAGGAATGGCAGACCTGTAAGCAAGTAACACAAGTAAGCAAAGAAACCTTGTGTGTGTGCCGTCTGTCTTTGTGAGGCTTGGGATCACCGGAACCACATTACAGTACCTCTTATCTTTTATCCCCAGCTCACTAATAGTTAAATGAAGCAGTTTGTTTCAAGGTGATTTTTGTTATTAACAGTTAACCTACTAAATCAACTGGTCTGGTAACATAAATGTGTTTGTACTGAAGTACATATTATAGCATTTATGTGACAAATATGGCATTCAGTTGATGCACAGCTTGTATGTGGATGTTCGCTGTTCATCTTGATATGTTTTTCAGTTCAAATATATTGTATTTTTTATCGTTTAAAAGTCAAACTGTATTTTCTTTTTCTGCATGCATCCATTATAACGTACAACGTGGCCCGTACATTTTTAGTGTTTTCACATAATACTTTCATTTAATCATATTACACACACTGCAGTGATTGTTTCTTGATGAACAAGCTAGGACATCAGATAGAAATGCACAGTCAGGGAAAGGTATATAGTGGTAAAAGTTGTACAGCATACCATGCTCTGTGATTGCTCTATGAGCAGACTGTAGGTTCTCACCTTATGGGAAGAAGCAAGTCTGCTTCTGTACATCTCTGTCATTCTCAGCTTTGCTCTATTTCAGGTTTAATCAGCTAGACATGCTGACGGTTTGATTAAGGACTCTATTCAGTCCATGCAGCACAAATAAACACTGAGTAATTAATGAACTCTCAAAAAAGCACTTAACAAGACTGCCTAATTGGTAGAAGTCGGGCCAGAAGGGTTAGGATTGACAGCCATTTAACAGGAAAGGCTACATGTTTTAATGATCCCTGCAGTTAGAGCTTGATTGTTTTGAAGTGGTTAAACCAGGAGTAACATGTTATTTTTTTATTTTTGAACAGTTCAACTTTACTCTCAGTATAACCTGTTCTATGTGATTAATTTCAGACAAAGTTTGCAAATATTTTTTTTTATCTAAGCAACTTTTTCATTCAATTTTGATCTTTTTTTTTAATTAAAAAGGAGTTAGCAACACATTGCAAAAGAACATTAAATAACAATAGAAAATTGAACCTTTGGTACAAGTGACAAGAGCCCCTTGTGAAAGTTCTGGATTTATGCCTCATATTTGTTCTGTTCCTCATAAAATCTGTGGTTTTATGGCTTTTTGTGGCAAATCAGTGAAGGATTGAATTCATTAAATAATGACAGTCATTTGAATTTCAGACTTCATATTCTTCAGAAAATAAATAATACAAAACATTTTATTCTAGCAATTTTCTATGTTTATAAGGTCAGTATTTGAAATTTGTCCCTATTTTTAGGGCTGTAATGTATTCCCCTATTATTGGCTTTGTCCAAGTTTTTTTGTGCTAACAGGTTGACTTGAGAGCTATGGTGAGAAGTTAGAACTGAATTCTGTATTCCCCATTGTTGGTATTATTCAGTATTTTTGTGCTAAGAGATTGAGCCCTATGGTAAGACCTAAAAACTGAATTCTCTAAATGATAGCCAGTTAAGTTCAGGAAACTGCTGATTTGGCATAATGGTATTTTGCTCTGACTGTACTGCACAGGGTCCTGAGCCCAAGACTTGGCAGTGAAATGCATGGTGGCAACACAACATTTTATTCTAGCAACTTTCCAAAATTATATAAGCAGAAGAAACAGTCAAAGTGAGGTGAGATAGGAGAAAAAGTTTTAATCCATTACATACATCCGTCCTGGTACCTCGGCAATTTGCCTTCAGTGGAACAAATATCCTAGTAAACACATTGGGCCAGATTCAGGAAGCCTCCGTGTAAGAGTTATAACTCTTACACGGAGGCTGCAGTTAAACGGTGTGATGTCAGCATGTCATGCATATGCATGAGGTGCATGAGGCATGCTGAATCACACCGTAACTCTTACACGGTCCATGTAAGACAGTACGGGGCGTGTCCGTAGGCTAAGCCCTGCAAGCGGACATGCCCCCGGAAGTCTAGAATGGCTGAAAGTAAACAGCCACGAGAGAGGCCATGGAAATGTGAATAAACACACTACACAATACATGCCCCCACAGACCAGCAATGTAAAAAGTGAACAGATGTTATAAAATGAAAATAAAAACTGTTTTATTTTTTTAAACCCGTAAATGTTTGCTACTGTGTGCCAGTAGGCTGGGTGTGCTACTAGCGCAACTGCAGTTAGCAATCAGTGGAAAAGGATATAAGAACTAAATATGCAAAGTAAGCCAAGAAGTAATAGCATAGCGGTAGAGTTGTCAGCTTAAGAGCAGGCAGGCAAGGTTTGAGCCCACACAACAACCTTTTTTTTTAATGTAAATAAGCACTAAAAAGGCCCCTGACAGTATTGTACAAATGTAAAAGTATTTCCTTTTGTAAAATGGAATGAAATGGAGCATATATTTTCAAGTAATACAATAATAAAAATATTTAGAAATGTACTGATAGCTAAGCTGCTGTGAGACAGAGTGCCCCTAGCTGAGTAGTGTTTCAAAGGCTGCAAATTGCTTGCCCGTAGCTAAGCACCGGTTTAACAGGCTCAAACTGTGTGCAACTAGCTGTGCTTAGCTCAACATGCATGTTACTAGCCAGTTAAGGTTTATCCCAGTGCACACCGTTTGCACGGAGGTGCGCGTGGCGCCCACAAGCTAACCGCCGGTGCGCATGCGTTAGCTCTGCGCAAACGAGCGCAGACCTGGTTTTAAGTGCTTAAAAGTGCTTTTGGCATGTTTGATTAACAGGTCCTCAACTCATTTCTAGACAGTCATGAAAATTAAACATCCGTGGTCAGACTCGAACCCAGGATACCATGCACTAGAGTCAAGGTACTAAACCACTAAGCCACAACAGCAGTACTTAGAAATGCAGAAATAGCATATATATAGGATATAATCCAAAATGGAGCATGATAAAGCAGTTTCTGTGAAGTAGATACAATTCCAAAATGGCCAATCATAGAAATGTGCGGGGAAATCGGCATATATAAGCCCCATAGGCGGGAATACACAGCATAAACGATTGTAGAATAGACCTGCAGGCAGAATGAGTGGAGTAGGGGAGGGACGTTGCTTTCGAGCACAGCGGTGGGGCATTGAGGAGTCCAGATACATGGTCTGGCTCCTAGTTCACCATCATGAGGCCCAACTCATGCAGGGCCAGGTCTCATGCGGAGCATACAGGGTGGAGGCATGGGACCAGAGTTGGCTCATGATCTCACTAGTGCTACTGGGATTCCACGTACTGGTGAGCAGGTCCATCACCACCATGCGGACCTGAAGCGACATAAAGAAGACCAGTTGACCCAATGGATCCAGGAGGCCCGGGATATGCCCAACGCCCCACTACTGAGTAAGTTACATTTTCCTTATGTATGTAAGGAATTCAACTAGCTGATACCATGGAGATGTGTATTCCAATATTACTTGTTTTGTATTACAGCTGCAGGTGTCCGCTCTGCGAATCGAAGGGCGCATGACTGCAGGCTGGTACGGCTGCGCCATCATGCAGGTTAGTAACCCCACCTAGTACTTGTAAATAAATATTATAGTGTAGCACGTAGCAGAACACTGCAGTGTATTGATTAAAAGTAATAGAATGTGCAAGCAACAAGTGAAAGTCTGCAGGTATGGCTGCAACAAGTTCATCAGTATGCAAGTGAAACTGGAAATATAATTGACAGAAATAAATAGTTCTGCAATACAGATGTCCCACCATGAATTAAATGTAGTATAACCTGCAGTAATCTCAACAGTACAGCCTCGGAAGCTGAGTTAATCACATGTGAGCTATCACCCCTGTTGAAATGCTGAATCATGACAGAAGTGAGGCTGCTGGAAAGTGTTTGAATCACCACAGGTCTAATATGTGAAAAAAGCCTAGAAGTACCAACCTGAGCTGTGAAATAGCAGGATGTGTGAGAGTGACTGAAAGGATCATGTATCAATAAATAAAGTAGTAATAACCCCTGAATGTATAAGCCTCAGTGTGGTTCTACAGAACTACATGCATGTGGGAATTAAAAAGTAACATCCCAAACTGATTGCAGTGTGTCTGAATCTTGAATGTTTAAGCCAAAATCTGTATATGGTGATGACAGTCAACAATTTTCAGATAGAATGAATGATTGTCTGACATACTAAACATCCATAGTTGCCCCCTGCCCTGTCATCAAAGTGTAGCAGGAGGATGTATCTG
The DNA here is from genome assembly GCF_019279795.1 of Protopterus annectens. NCBI lineage: Eukaryota > Metazoa > Chordata > Ceratodontiformes > Protopteridae > Protopterus > Protopterus annectens. The sequence continues at coordinate 503,528,959 of NC_056730.1, read as the reverse complement.
ATCAAAGTCACAATAACTAGGATAGTGATGTATCTGTAACAGGTCTAGCATGACAGTCAATAAAGAATCATTTTGAAACTATCACTCACAAGTTAATTGTGTTTCTATTACAAATGTATATTAATGTATAATGTATGAATGTGTCATCATTTTCTTTCCCCACCCCACCCTATAATTGCAAATTAAAAAACTCACTAAATATTGGTATGGGAACATTTCATTAACCATGGACATTTGTCCTGTTGTTTCAAAAATATATGCATGTCCGTTGTTGCATGTGCCCTGTTCATACCTGCAAACCTGATGGCCTGTTGCCATTAATCAACCCTGCATGTTGTTTGATTGTGTATTTCTGTTCAAATAATGCATGTGATATTGATATGCCTGTTGTTCAATGGTGTTAATATCTGGGTGTTTGTTTAATGGGAATACCAATGCATGCTGTTACAACTAATTTGAATGGAATAATATGCTACTAACCCAAACTAACATAACATACTCACAAACCCAAAATGCTTGGGAAGGCAGGTCCCAGCTTACCCACCTCTCCCACCTCATCTGGCGACTGCACCTGGCACTAGTGCCCAGGCTGGACCCTCCTCCAGTGGCCCTGTGCCACCTTCGGGTGGAAGCGCTGCAGGGGATGGGGCCCATCCCCCCTCTGCAAGCGTGGCCGGAGGAGCCTGTCCACTCACCCTCCAAGGTGTCCGGTCTGTGGTGCGAAGGGAGATCCAAGACTCTGTTCTTGGGCCCCTACGCCAGCTTGAGGCCCGGGTGGCACAGCTTACGGGCATGCCCGTTGTCCCACCTGCACAGCCTCCAGCACAGCCCCGTCCTGGGCTGTGAAGGAACAGTGGCAACTACCTATGGGTGGGGATATCAGTTCCACTGTTGCCATCTGTGGGCTCATGTGCCCTGGATATCCCAACCTCCGTCCCCGTCAATTGTGTAACCCCCCCACATGTGTCATACACCGCCCCTGTATGCGTCTTGTCTGTCTTGTCTGTTAACCTACCCAACCTACCTCCCCAGCTATACCGACTACCTCACCTGACATACCACTCTCACCTGATAATAAAAAAAAAAGGGCACTCTGTACCCACAAAAAAATTACGCCCCATACATAGCTGTCCATGTTGCACACATGTCCACTGGACATTGAAACTGTTAATTACAATTGGCTGTACAACAGGTATTAATGTTGTCCTGACACCTCTCTCAGGGGTGGAAGGTTCCAAATGTCACACCAAATTGCATACAAATGCACAGCTGTTGCTGAGAAAGACATGGGCAGCTATGGGCCTCACCTACATCCTTCCTGCAAATCCCAAGCTTGTTTCCCTACTGTCTTACCCTCTTTGTGACCCCTTTTTCACCACTTTCCTGTCACCCCTTTTTCTTTTCTTTCAAAGAAAATAGTGCGGGTGTGCACTTGTGTGCGCGGAGCTCACTGCTAGTGCGCATGCGCGAGCTCCGTGCAAACGAGCGCAGCCCTGGTTTTAAGTGCTTAAAAGTGCCTTTGGCACTTTTGATTGACAGGTCCTGTACTCATTTTTAAAGAAAAATAAATTCCCACTGCCATTCTCAAACCCAGGACCTTGGTAACACTAGTCTGCATAACCTACCACTAAGCCATGACTCTCATACAAGAACATAGTGCTAAAATAAATATAACATGTAATAGTAGGAATCAATATAAAGGCAATATAGGATGTGTACCACCCAAAGCATGTCAGGTAGAGTTTCAATGCCCAAATTACTGGATTCCCATACTAGTTTAGTGTTAACAGAAACAGCCCTGCTAATTGTTAGCTTGTACATAATAATGTAAGGTAATGTACATATATGAAAGTATGTATATGTACACACACACACACACATATATATATATATATATATATATATATATATATATATATATATATACATATGAAATATAGTGGTAGGTGTCAGTATTCATACACACTCACTACAGGAAACAGTGAAGATAAATGCAGCAACCAGAATCTGCAACACAGCCTGACCCCTGTGAGACTTACTAACCCTTTTAACTGCTTAAAGGTGCCTTCAGCACTTTGATTGATAGGCCCTGTACTAAATTTGAAAGCAAAATAAAAGCATACTATTAGGCCCTACCACAAGACCATTGTAACACTAGTCTGTATGACCTACCAGTAAGCCATGACTCTCATACAGGAATATAGTGCTAAAATAAGTAGAACATGTAATAGTAGGAATGAAGATAAAGGCAATATAGGATGTGTACTACCCAAAGCATGTCAGGTAGACTTTTACTGTCCTAATTACTGGACTCCCATACTAGTTTAGTGTTAACAGAAACAGCCCTGCTAATTGTTAGCTTGTACTTAATAATGCAGCTAATGTACATATATGAAAGTATGTATATGTACACACATATATATATATATATATATATATATATATATATATATATTAATACATATGAAATATAATTGTAGGTGTCAGTATGCATACACACTCACTACAGGGAACAGGTGAGAGAAATGCAGCAACCTGAAGTTACAACACAGCATGAATCATGAGAGACTTACTAACCTTCACACTCACAGAACACTGTCGACAGCATAGCAGCATGGTCCACACCCTTACACTCTGAAAGGGCAACGCCTATCTCACATACCCTTTTATAGCACTGTCCTGAAATCACAGTGAGACATGCAATCAGTACACAACTGGCTCCATGCAATTAGCAAATGCTGCCTTACAATTGGTGCAGAGGCCATCACATGGACCCATGCAGATACCTACAAAAGCATCCAGTACTAACACTCCACACATGCAATACATTAATTGCACCAAACCGACGGAGAAAGAGAGAGAGAGAGAGAGAGACAGAAAAAAGAAAGAAAGAAAGAAAGAAAGAAAGCAATAAAGGCAGTGAAAATAAAAACTTCATCAGCACAGCAGCAAAAGCAGCAGCAGCAGCAAACAGCAAGTAGCAGCAGTGACACAGCAACAGCTGACACAAACACAGGTAATGCAAAGTAGCAGGTTAATACTGTGTTTACTGTGAAACCTCCAAATGTATCATAGTTCACTATCTATAGGTATGTCCATGAGATAGGTTGTGTGTACATAGTCCTGATATATGTACACATGTAATATTGCTGTACATGTCTTCCATACTTACAATTTCCATAGCTTAGAACACAAGGCCAGTTATCCATATGATGCAGTAGTTCCCAGGGTCAGTAGAGGTTCCTCCTCATTGGTGTGGGACCACTGTGTATGTATGGCACTGTTCAGGTACATATCCTGTAGTATGGCCAGGGTTTAATATCAGTCTGTAATGTGGTGCTATGTCCTCTAGGGGTGAACGTATCACACATCCACGGATACCATTTTGTAACAGTGATGCTGTGTGTTCTGCAATGTTGAGGGTGGCCCTCACCTGGACATGTGAGATGATAGGGAGGTTACATTCATCTGTGATAACTAATTCCACTTGTGTAGGAGAATGGGGGGGGGGACCCACACCCAAACTGTCTGCAAAAATGTTGCCAGTATCTATGCATCTGGTGAATGTGAAGCATCTTACCACTGCTGACCACAGATGCCTTGCCTTCATGTGAATCTGCTCTGTGCTGCAGTAGCCTCCTGCTATTGTTATACAATGTGCCTGGATCTGTAGTCCACTGGACAGGATAAATAAGTGGTGTGCATATTGTCTGGGTTAGATATGTGTGTGCACATTACATGCACTATGTGGGATGTCTGTGGTAAGCTTTTGCAAAGTGGCCAGCAGTGTGTGTTGTGGCTTCCACTGGCCCAGTGGGCTGCAAGGATAGCATCACAGTCCTAACTAGTGAATAACTGTGTAATTACATACATACATAGCAAGGTAGTGTACTGTGCTTGTGGTATTGTTGGGATATATATATATCCAGGCTGAGTAATGTGTGTCCACATCACAGTGTTGGATGGCAACACACATACAGTATGTTGGGATGAACACCCAGAGTGTTTCAGAAGTGTTGCCTGTGCAGAAATATCTGGCCATTACCTGTGCATCCCCCACAACACACACACATGCAACATATGGCAGAAGTACAATAGCAGTACACATAGGTTCCTAGGTTCATACTAGGCTATTTGCCCTAGGGCATTGATAAGCCTAGTAGAATGTGTTTGTCTTTTGCCACCCAATTAAAATTTATGTTGCTATGCCCTTTTCTGAGGTTAGTATACTGTGCCTCTGTCTAACAGTGACATAGAAGTGATACCCGGGGTACAACTATGATCTCCATCCACTCATCCAGATTCCTATGGAAGAGAGTCAATGAAGGACTCTGCCTAACCTGTACTGTGAGTTCATTACAGAGTGAAGGGAGCCTCTGGGTTATGAATCTGTCCCTCCAGCATGTCCTATTTATTTCAGTGCTAAGGTTCAGGTCTCTTGAGCGTGTGGCTGTATGGGATTTTGATTTCCTGAGGTGCAGCATGTCCATTACTTCTGGGTTGGACATGGCTGTATATGGCAGGCACAGACTGCCTCTGAACAGGCAGTATGCCACTGAGTCCAGCTGGAATTTCTTTAACTGGGCAGCATATGGCATCTGTTTGAGCCCTTTGATCCTCTTGATGAGGTACTGTTGGGGTTTTTCCAGTTGCTGTAGGTGTCTGGTTAGGTACATCCCAAAAGGGGCATTGTACTCAATTATAGGCCTGATGATGGATGAGTAAAGAGGCACGATGACCTCCCCTGATGTACATGTAAATCCCTTCATGATTAGCTGGGCTATATAACATGTTTTCCAATCCACTTTGGCCACGTGGTTGTCAAATGACAGATTGCTATCAAGTTTGTTCCCCAGGTCCCCAATTACTTCTTCTGTACTTAATGGCTTAACACCTATGTGGTACTTTGCCACCAATGTGGAGGTGTGGGTATCTTTGATGAATATTGATACTCACCCTCCTTTTGTTGTTTGGTCCAAGTGTTGGGGCCAACAAGAATGGTAACAGGTATAACTTGGTAGTGCTGGTGTGCTCTTGGGAAACCTGAAACAGGTTTCTGTTACTGCACAGATATCGATGTCCATAATGCTAAGTAGAGTTTTGAGTGCGTGTATCTTGAGGTTTAGACTTCTGGTGTTGAGTAGCATTACTCTTAGTTCCTCATCCTTTGTGATACGTATGGATGTGGGTTTGCCTTATGAGCCTAGCCTAATAAAGGCACTATGGGTGTAGCAAGAGCCTTTGCCAGAATCCAAAAGCCCAGGGGTGACAGGTGCAAGCTGTCCCTAGCAAAGCATCGTGGCTTGTGCAACATATCATCCCAAGCTGACAGGCATTGGATCACCTTTGAATGACACCAGTACTTCAGTCAATTGTTGAAAGTGATCATCTCGCCTTGATATTGTGGCATCATTCTTGGTGAGGGTAAGATGCTACTCAAGGTCAGGGTCATACTGTCTTGGGCTACATGCTCAGAGAGCTCCTTTCTGTCTCTTTTCATGTAGTCCAGGGAGGTATGTGTCAGGTCATTCACATCAGCATGGACAATGAGTGAGTCATATTTGTACTTGCCTTGGAGTTACTTGAGTGCTTGTGTTATGTGGCGGGTTGTAGTGCCCGACAGGCTGCACACTGTGACCCTCTCCTCGTTCAGCCTGGTGAATGTGGCGTCAGTGTGCCTGATGATAGAGTCACCTATTACAAGTGTATGAGGTGTGTTGTTCACTGTTAAGGGCTGTGAGTGTCCAGCACATTGGCTTTGTGAGATATGTGTTGCACGTGTATGGTTATGGGGTAGCAGTTGCTTGGGTGTCTGCTTTGGAGGTCTCTGCTGCTTAGGCAGATCTTTATTTTGATCCTCCGAGTATGTTTTTGTGTGATTATGTGTTTGTTTTGCTGTCGTGGTAGGTCTATGTGAGACTGGAATTGTAGTGAGTGTGGTTTCCTTCTCCACCTGACTGGTTATGGCAGTATTGAGTAGAGAGAGCCTATCCTCCAGTTTGGTATATGGTTGCATCACTCACATGTGTTTGGATTTGCTGTTAGGAGGAGGGGGTTGTCTGTGTACATGAGGCTGTTATAACATTGCCTCTGGATTACCACACTCACCAGCTGGACTTGAGAGGAGACTGACAACTGACCTTTGGACATGCTAGAATACTATTGTGAAGTCCATAATAATTGAAAACAAGGTCCAGTGGGGAGTGAGGGTGTACTGATATTAATTTCTACTGCTGACTGATATAATAGCTTCAGTGAGCAAGTGCCAGGTAACTTAAGTGCAATGTGTTACAATTAAGTAAATGCAAAAATGACAAGCAGTCACTTTCTGTCAAGTGTAACAAGGAAATAAGTACAGTAAGTGATGCAGATATCAGTAGTGATTCACAGAAGTGCTGAGAAGCTGTGTATTATGTGGAATTAGCGTACCAGTGAAATAACAAGCTAACAAATAACAAGCATATAAACAAAGCTAGATCCAGGAGGCTTGGATGTAGTGTATGCTACAGCAAACAAGATGTACCAATGTCAGTAAGATACAGTTCAAATGTGCAGGCACTATAAACCTGAAACCAGAAGTTCCCAGCTATGAATGGCAGAGTACAGCCTATTCTCACACAAGAGTGCAGACCACAAACCTTGTTAATGTTAAATAACTGGCCTGAAGGACAACTGCTTATACCAGAACTAATATACTTGGACACTGGGTTCTCAATCAGCAGTTCCAAACTTAGAAGGATGAAAGCTACGTGTCCTGCCACCACAGTGCTTGCCACACACCTCCCTAATGTAAAACAACTGGTCTGAAGGCCAAGTGCTTAATCCAAATGACTTACAATGATAGCTACACTTTAGTCAAGTTACAACCAAGCAGTAATAACTACGATGTAATACTTTATGTATAGAATGTGTAGCATATATTGCTGACATACTCTGCTGATATCCTGTTTGTGTACTTTTCCAGGGAGATATGGATCCAAAAAGAAACCCTGCCTACTCTGCTGCAGAGGACGAAGTGATCCACCAGAGCCTATTGCGTGACTATGACATCCTGTTTTCACGCACCACCCAGAATCAGCAGGAGAGGTCTGCACTTTGGCAAAACCTTGTCAGCAGGATAAATGATGTTGGCATGCATGATAGGACATATGAGCAGGTGAGACATTACTGCAGTGATTTGATTAGAAATGTCCGCCAGCATGCTGCAGATATCTGCAGGCAACAGGTTGCCACATGTGGGGGGGTGGCCACACATCCCCCCTCACCAGACAGGAGGGGCTACTGCTAAGTGTCGTGGATCCAGCCCCAGAACAACAACAGCATCAGACTTGCATAATGATGGAGGTTGGATCCACATAGCAGCAAGACACTGAGTGTGCAGGTAAGATGCCATATGTACATATGACTGTTCTGTACACTGTTACTTCATACATGCATAAGGTGTGCACGTGGTATGTATCTGTCATCATGATATGTAATTGTGCATGTGTGATACTGACATTATGAGCAGCTGATGTGTATATGGGAACTGGTGTACTACTGTACTGTATCATATGCAAAACAAATGGCACACTTGTGCCCACTGACATTACGTTCTTCATATTTCCAGGTCCCTCCCATCTAGCAACGAGGCAGGCCATACATGCTGGTGAGTGTGTTTATCATTACCCGAAAAACAATTTATAATACTAGTAAGAGTAGTGTAACTCTGTAGAATACATGCTGGTGAGTGTGTTTAATAATACCTAAAATACTCAAGTTAATACTAGTAAGAGTAGTGTAACTCAGTACTGATGTGTGTGTGTACTGTGGGGTGTGCATGTGTGTAAGTGTGCCTGTGCCCATGTGTGCATGTGTGTGTGTGTCCATGAGTGCATGTGTCCATTTCTGAATGTGTGCATTTGTATTGAAGTGCATCACTGTACAATATGTGTTGAGACTGTAACCTGTGTTCCCTGTTTTCCTCCCGTAGGTTCTGGTGCTGCTCTGGTGACCTGCAGCAGGGAACCTGAATCTTGTGCCCCAGGTACTGATGATGACGAAATGTCTATAATGGTGCAGGAAGGTGTGTCTGGGTCTACCATTGGTCAGCCAATTGACAGTACACAGCTGTCAACCCCTTCAATGTGCACAGTCATCCTGCCATTACATCCTTTGTCACCATTGTCCCTAGGCGATGGACAGTCTGCATTGGGCATAGATCAGGGTAATGTGGTACCTGTGGTACATGCATCCCTACAATGCAGCCATGAGCAGGGTCCTCCAATGGTACCACGCAGACAGTCGCCCATGGGTTCTCGTGGGGGCATCCGTGGCCGTACTGCCTCTGACCGACATGCCCAAGGAGGTATGTCAACCTCCACTATGTTTCGGACTGTTATGCAGGCACAGGCGCGTATGGAAAGGTACACCAGACAGGGTCTGAGGGTGCTGAGAGCATGTCGCACAGCCATGACCGATGGCATGCATGACATTGCGAATGCTATTCGTAATTTCACAGATGTCATTGACAGACATTGTGGGGACATACAACAGCTGCTCCACAACCAGATGTCCATGGGCCAGGGCGATGGTGTGCGTTTGCGGCGTCGACATGGCCGTATGCCGGCAACAGCAACAGCTGGCAGTCGCCGTGGATGATAACACGCCCACTCATGCACCTCAAGTGCCAGCAGCAGCCCCAGCAATGCTGGGTCAGTGCTGTCATCAGGACACCCCAGGAGACCACGTGCACATGGCTCTGGACAGTCCCAACAGGGAACTGTATCCAGTCAACACACACCCGCTTCCGATGACAGTACCCAGTCTGGGTTAGTACCGGATACGGTTCGTAGCACCCCTGCCAGGCACAGGTACCGTGTCCGTGCCCACAGACACTCATCTGGATGACCTGACAGGTGCAGTCTGTGGCTGTCCACAAAACCCTGTACATGGCAGCCATTATATGGGACTGTGTGCGTGCTTACACACATGCAGAAATTTAACACCTAGGGCAAACACATTTATTTATTTATTTATTTTATTTTACATTTGTTGACCGGGCTAGTCTAGCTGGATACATATCCTTTTTCAGTAGAGGCCCGGGGAGAAAAGCTCCCAAACATAAGAACAGTTAGGCACTACAATTTGATAGAAGTCTTACATTGTAAGGAATAACAAAACAGTAAAACAAACATTATTTACATACTTGTAGAGACAAAACATGGGTTAAATAGGTCAGAAAACATAGGTAGATAAGGAGGAAGTAAATTGATTGTAAATAGTTTGAGAGAGAGAAGAGAGCAGTATGATGTTAAAGCTATGGGTATTAATCTGGGGTTGGACATGAGCATAACCAGTGGGACTTGAAATATTCTCTAAGATTGTTTTTGAATGGAGTGAGTGACGTCATGAGTCTAAGGTTATTGGGAAGGGAATTCCATTGCTTTCCAATAGAGTTAGCATAAAGAGCATCGCCACCTATGTTGTTAGATTTGATGGTTAATACTTGAATACTATTTGATGACCGAAGGGAACTAAGATTGGTGTATGGGGTCAGGATTTTGGACAGTGAGGGGGTTTTGGCAGGTTGATGAATTATTTTGAAGGCTTCCGTGAGTTGATTAAATTTAAGAAGATTGGGCAGTTCTAACCAGCCGAGTTTCTTGAGGTTATGGCAATGGTGGGTACGATAAGGTGTTCCTGTTATGAATTTGGCTATGTGGTGGTAGGTGGTAGAAAGGTTGTTGATTTCACATTTATTCAGGAAGGAAAATACCGGGGAGGCATATAGTAACGTGGAAAGAAGATGCGTTCGGGCAATGGTTAATTTTGCATGAGGAGTAAGAAAGTTCCTGATTCTGTACATTGAACCTAGTTTCTTGTTAACAGATTTAATGGTTTGGGAAGTGTGGAGATTGAATTTAAGCTTGTGGTCTATAGTAACGCCTAGTAGCTTGGTGTGGAAGACAGGTTCTATGATGGTTCCATTAGAGGATTCCGCAAAAAAGGAGCTAGGATTAGATGGTTGCGACGTTAGGGTTAAGGAAATGGAAGACGAGGGGAAGAATAATAGTAACTTGGTTTTAGTTGGGTTGAGAATAAGTTTCAGGTCAGAGAACCATTTTTCAACTCTGGCGAAACATTGTTGGGTGGCTACTTGAAGCTTCTGGAGAGAAAGATCAGAGCAGATCAGTGTAGAGTCGTCTGCATATTGGATGCATGTGGCATTGGGGATGATAGTGTAAAGATCATTTATAAAAACAGAGAAAAGAAGGGGACCAAGTATGGAGCCTTGGGGGATGCCTATGTTGTTAGGGAGTAGTTGAGATAAACTATTTTGCCATTGGACTGCTTGTTGCTGGCCAGAAAGGTAATCCTTGAACCAGTTTAGGCCTAAGTTGTCCAGATGAAGGGTTTGGAGGGTGCAGAGTAATAGTTGGTGGTTGACCATGTCAAAAGCTTTTGATAGATCAAGAAAGAGTGCAGAGGATATAAGTTTTTTGTTGCGGTTGCTATTTACTGAGTCGACAAAGGAGAGGAGGGCAGTGGTAGTACTATGATGGGGGCGAAAGCCATGCTGGGTACAAGACAGTAGATTATTGATGGTGAGGTAGTGTAGAAGTTGTTTGTGAATGCACCGTTCCAGAACTTTAGCTATTGGAGATAGTATAGCGATAGGCCTATAATTAGATGTTTCGGTGGAAGAGCCTCCTTTGTGTAATGGAATGATGTACGAAGTTTTCCAAATGGAGGGGATGGTGGCCTCAGTTATGGATCTATTGATCAAGATTGATATGGGATAGGCTAGTTGGAGGTATTCCGCTGGGAGACGATCGGCCGCAAGAGTGGACGGTTTTAGTTTTTTTATTAGGGTACGAATATAGGAGGTGGATACTGTTTGAAGGGTAAAGGAGCGAGGGGATGAGTCATGGGGAATAGTTAAAGATGGAGAGGAAGTGGGTAGCTGGTTGGCTAGGGATTGGATGGTCTCTGTAAAAAAAATGTTAAAGGCGTTGGCTATTTCTTCTGTTTTTTTACTTATGAGTTTCTCAGGTGTTGGGGTAGAAGATTTACCAGGATGAAGAAGCTTGTTAAATCCGGCCCAAAACTTTTGCATTAGACTGATGTTTATCCTGAAGGTGACAGTAATACTGTTTTTTATCTCTAGTAATGTCAGATTTTGTGGAGTTTCTAAGCTGCTGGAATTTGATGCGATCTAGGGGAGTTTTAGTAGCTCTCCATTTATTCCAGGCTTGGTCATGAGTTTAATTTTTGTTTTGGTTTCTTTTGTTAGCCAGGAGCTATCGGTCTTTGGTTCTAACAAGGCGATTTGGGCGTGGGAGTTGAGAATATTTAGGAAAGTGTCATTGAAGTATGACACACTCTCGGCTAGGGGAAGAGTAGTAAGGGTGTACCAGTTACAGGATTTTAGTTCTGCTAGAAATAGTTCTAGGTTGAATTTTTTCTTGTTTCTAATAAGTTTATATAGGGGTGGGTATGAAGAGCAGAGTTTGTGCTTTATAATATAAGTGACAAGGTGGTCGCTAAGGCTGTTGGGGAGGGTACCGGTGGTGTAATTATTAGCATCTTTATTAGTGAGAATCCAGTCAATCGTGCTCCCCTTTTGCTGGGCATTACCAAGTCTGGTAGGAGTTGTGATATTTTGGGAGAAGCCATAAAGATTGATTGGGTGGGGATTAGCCTTTGTGGAGCAGTGGGACCAGTCAATATTGAAGTCTCCTAGTATAATGGTTTCTTGGGGATAGTGCGTGGCTAGCCAACTTAAAGTTTGTTCAAGGTTTTCAAGGTTTTTCCCTGGTGGGATATAGATCACTACAAGATTGATACATTTTTGGGAGTTTAGACAAATCTTTATTGGAATGAGTTCTATATTGGAGACCTGGGGGGGTGCAAAGTGTTTCTAATTATGTTAAGTCTGTTTTTAAACATTACAGCTATTCCCCCACCCTTTTTGGTTATTCGATCATTCCTTAGGATATTATAGCCAGGTGGAAGAATCTCTTCGTCCTTTGTGGCAGGTTTGAGCCATGTTTCTGAAAGACACATAATGTCTGGGGAATGTGTGGCTATCAGAGCATGTAAGCTGGGTACTTTATTGTTTATACTTCTTAGGTTGAGGTGAAGAATGAGGAGGGAGGTATTAGGAGTATGGGGTAGTGTTGAGGTGGCAGGGTCTAGGTGAGAGGCAGGGCCTGGATTAGGGTGGATGTCCCCATGTTGAGTAATACATTGTTTTAGGTGATCTAAGAATCTTTGAAGTTTATATAGTATTTTGAGGTTAGATTTATTAGAGGTTGATCTAGGGTAGTGGAGGGTTAGATGCGTATTATTAAAGGTTGGAGTTTTTTCTGGGTGAGGAGAAGAGACTATAAGGTTAGATGGAGGGTGTGTGTATATGGAAGTATGGGCCTTGGGAAGAGAAGTACCTGTTAGTGTTTGGTGTTCATAGCGTGATAAAAGGTAAGGAATCAGAAGAAATAGTGAAAGTGAAGGGATGATGGAATACATGGTTTTAACCATGATAGAGAGTAGGTGGTAGTTGGTGGGGAGGGAGGATTAGGAGGGCTTATTGAATTTGGAGGGAGTGGCTAATTAATATGGAGGGGGGAGTTAGTTAATCAGAGATAAGTCGTGAATGGAGGAGAGGAGGGTGGGATGGGCTTGATCCCACATACACACAAACACTGCACCAACACTGGTCCACCCTGTACTGCTGCCCCTCACAAACACACATACACACACATGTCAATTAGTGTTACCAGTGGCTGGCTTGGGCATACCTAACCCACACCCTGTGCATATGATGACACTGTGCCACCTCCTGCATACTACAACATCAGTGCAGGAAAGGTAAACACGTTGCTGATGCACAGGGTGACTACATAGAAGTGTATAAGTAGTAACATGCTGGTAACTGTTCACTGTTCCACTATGATTGTGTGTATATCCCAGCATTCCTGCTGCAGTAACTGTATGAATGTCCTGACATGTTATCTGCACCCATACTACTTACCAAAGTGTACCAGCTGCACACCATCACATGCTACCATTGACTATGGGAATGTGCATCATGTGCTGTATTGTAGATTCAGCTATATGTATCTGTTCTGTCACACATGCATTTGCACACACCCTGCTACCCCCACACATGCACATGCTCACCTGCCATTTCCATTATTTATTACCCTACATGAGTAGCTGTCGACATATGACAGGTACACATTTGAAAAGTGCACTATTTGGATTACTATCGGTTTCCTCTTCTCTACCTGTATTCACAGGGCGCAGGCAACCTCATTAGTTTAAAAGTGTAATGTGCATCAGGTACTGTGGTTCCCTGATTACCACATCCAACATGTTTTCCATATGGAAATGCACACACAGAAACATCCCACATCCACACACTTGCCACATTCAGGTTTCAAAACACTATTTAGGTATATTCTGGTACATGTGCATGTTACAGTAGCATGTAGCACTATACTGAGTACTGGCAGTTGTCTGTTGTCATGTTGTTTGTATAGGGTGCTGTCAACATCACTGTTTGTTAAGGGACATGTGCACCCTGCAGTGCGTAGCCCCATTTGGCAAAAGCCACATCCCACCCCCAGCATTGTGCACACACACTAACCCCACTCACACTAAAACACATACTTTCCATTTGCAAGATTCAAGCCCCTACCTAACTGTGTTATGACACTAGACACAGACACATTAGCAGAGTGCGCTATTTGCATTAGTGGGCGAAATCTTTTCTAATGCTGTACTTAGAGGGTGCTGACATCATCTGTGTTTAGGAAGAGGGATGTGCACCCTGTAGTGTGTTCTCCCAGTTGGCAAAAGGCACTTCTTCCTCACAGAGATATGCATACACACAAACACCACCCACACTAACTCACATTCATTCCCTTTGCAGGATTCAAACCCCTACCTAACTATGTTATGACACTGGAGAAAGACGCATTAGCAGAGCACGCTATATGAATTACTGGAGAGCTTTAATTCAGGTAATATAGTTATAGAGTGCTGACATCATCAGTGTTTCAAAAGGGGAATCTGCATCCTGTAGTGTACTGTCACAGTTGCTAATAGGGGCATTTCCCACACACACATAGATGTGTTTGAGGTTTGCATATGTGGGGGATCCAGTACTCCAGTGTGATTAGTATATGGTTCGATTGCAACAATGAGGGATATACTTCAAGTGGTGAGCATTTTGTACTCATGTTTGTGATGATCAGGTCTAGTATATTTTCCCCTCTTGTGGGAATGTTGACTACCTGTTCCATAGCTAAAGAGTTTCTGAACTATGGGAACCCTAGAGCTTGGATAATGTGTCTTGAGTAATGTTCACAGTCTATGTTTGGGTAGTTGACATCACCCAGTATGATGGTGTTTGCAGAGAAATCTATACTCTCCTGTGTCGTCATGAAGGCTGTGTGGGATTCCTGAGTTTGAGAGGGTGATGTAAGAGCTCCTCTGTGTCTCTTTCCATGTGGTCCAGGAAGGTATGTCTCAGGTTGTTCACACCAGCATGGACAATGAGTGCCTCATACTTATACTTGCTGTGGAGTGACCTGAGTGCTTGTGTTATGTGGCACATTCTATCACCTGACAGGTAGCTAAATGTGACCCTCACCTTGCTCAGTCTGGAGGGCGGGACGTCAGTGTGTCTGACTATGGCATCACCTATTATAGGTGTGTCACACATTGTGTTTGGCCTTATGGGCTGTGCCTGTAAAGAACAATGAGTTTGTCAGGTCTGTGTTGCTTGAGATATGTGTTCATGTGGGATGCAATGTGTCTGGCCATGTCATTTCTGTCCGTGGTCTGGTAAGTATCACCTTTGCTGACATAGGTATTCATATGTCAGCTGGTGGGCATTTGCAGTGTTACCTACTGAAAGTGGTACAGCTTGTTTGTTGTACAATGGACTACATGCAGCCCTGCTTACAGTAGCTATGTTTGCATGCATGTTTCCTTGCAGTTACCCTGGAATACTGATCCGATCTGCCATGCAGAGTTACACAGCTTCTGTGGACTCCTACTCCTAGTGACATCTGCATAGCTTACTATATGTATGTTCATGTCTCACTTGACAGAATGTCACTGTTTCTCCTGTGCACATGTACGTTGCCTGTGACACTTTGCATATGACTTACCTGGCATCTGTCCACATGAGCAGTCATATATGCCACTGCAGGACTCTAAACCTGATGATGCACACACTCAAAACATTCCTCAGCATGGAGAACATCGCTATCTGTGCAGTAACAGATACCGGATTCAGGGCTACCAACAGCACTCCAGCACTACCAAGTTATACCTCATACCATGCTTTTCAGGCCCAGAACTTGCACAAAACCACAAAAGGAGGGGGTGTATTGATATTCATCCAAGATACCCACACCTCCAGGTTGGTGGCAAAGCACCAAACATCAGAGACTATCCATATGCAAGTAACAATGCGTAAAACTGCATTCCAGGTTATAGCCTGCTACAGACCACCCTCACAAACACAAGAACCGCACTTGGCCTTCCTGAAAACAGTTGGAAATATGTAGGTCTGTCCATACACCATTATATTGGGTGGGTTAAACTACCCAAACATAGACTGGGAGCATGACTGTAGCTCCAACACCCTAGCCCACAGATTACTGGAATTTATATACCAATATGCTATGAAACAACTTGTTACCACTCACACAAGAGGGGAAAGCATACTGAACCTGATCATCACCAACATGGGTACTCTATGCTCCACACCAGAAGTGTATCCCTCACTAGTAAGATCAGACCATAAACTAATCTCACTGGATATTCACATCCCAAGGCCACCCCCTGCACAGAAGAATACAGTCAACAACTCATGTCAAGCATGTTCACAATCCTCATAAATGATGTGGAAACCTTCAAAGCCCCCAGGCCTGTTGAAGATATGGACCAGACTGCAGATACCTGTATAAAGGCACTCTATGGACACCTTCAGGAATGCATGGATCATGCAATCCCAAATAAAAGCAAGACCCAATCCTCCAAAGGCAGACGTCCTGTGTGCTGGACACCAGCCATAAACAAACTATACAATAGAAGGATGAAGCTACTACATGATACAACAAACTCCCAAAATGTGAAAGTATCACTGATGAGTATTAGAAGAAAACTACAGGCACTCATAAGATTGTCTAAGGCCATCTTTGAGAGAAGATTCCACAAGACACTGAGGATAATCACAAGGCTTTCTGTAGTTATGTTAGGAACATGGGTGGTAATTTCCAGATATGCTCAGAGGTAGTCCAAGATGTCACAAGAAATACCAAACACACAGACATTGCCAACATCCTAGTGGACAGGTTCACTGCTACCTTCTCCCCCCCTCCACACCAAAAGGGCAAATATTTCTCCCAGCAAAGTGCTGCCCCCCCTGACATCTCAGATGCTCAGGTAAGAGCTGCCCTCTCCAAAGCAATAAACACTGCATCAATGTGACCAGACAGTGTCCCAGGCTGTGTCCTACATGAACCCCAAGAAGAGCTACACCCAGACATAACACTACTGTTCAATCCCAGCCTTACTACATGATATGTGGCCAAAGAGTGGCGTACAGCAACAGTGGTCCCTCTACATTTAGGTGGTGCCTTAACGGATCCTGGACACTATCGCCCCATAAGTCTGAATAGCTTGGTCTGGAAAGCTATGGCAAGGATCATCATGAACCTCATAAATATAGATATTGGGGACCTACAGACACTTCATCATACACAGTTTGGCTTTGTTAATGGCAGATCCTGCCTCTCAAACCTGTTTGTTTCTTTGAAACAGTCACCAAGGCCACTGTCAAGGGGAAGGTGGTCTACACAGCCTACCTGGACCTTGCATAAGCCTTTGATACAATACCCCACTTGTGCATTCTAGGAAGCTCACCAGTGTACATATTAACCCCTATGTCACTACAGATATTGCACAGTGGCTCAAGGGCAGAACACACATGGTTAGAATTGCTGGAGCCATGTCAGCCTCAAAACCAGTTACAAGTGGTGTCCCACAAGGCTCAGCCCTGGGATCTGTCTTGTTCAGTATATATTTATCAGAGGTACAGGCCAACATGGAAGGACTGTGGCTGAGCAAGTCGCAGATGACTGCAAACCGGACGCCATAATCAACTCTCCAGCCAACACACGCATCCTCCAAAAGGGCCTCTTAGAAACACACGACTTGTGACACAGCCATGGCCTCAAGCTGGATGCCAAAAAGTGTATAGTCATCCCCTTTGGCAAAAACAAAGTGACCACAAAGTACCACATATGTGTTAATCCATTAAGTGCAGACGAAGGAATTACGGACCTTGGGGTACACAAGTTGATAGGATTCTCTCATTTGACAACCACATGGCCAAAGTGGTTAGGAAAACATTTTATATACGCCACCTCATCATGAAGGGATTCACATGTAGATCAGGGGAGGACATTGTGCCTCTTTACTCATCCCTCATCATGCCCATAATTGACTACAATGCCCCTGTCGGCATGCACCTTACCAGACACCTGCAGCAACTGGAAAGACCACAAAAGTACCTCAACAAGAGGATCAAAGGGCTCAAACAGATGCCACATACTGACTGGTTATAGAAACAGCAGCTCTACTCAGTGGCATACTGCCTCTTCATAGGCAATCTGTGCCTGACATATAAAGCCATGTCAAACCCTGACTTAATGGTCATGCTGCACTTCAGAATATCCAGATCCCATCAAGCTACACGCTGGAAAGACTTGAACCTCAGGAGTGATATACATGGGACATGCTGGAGGGACACATTCATAACTCAGAGGCTCCCTTCACTCTGGAATATTATCCCAACATAGGTTAGGCAGAGTCACTCAGTGACTGTCTTCAAGAGGAATATTAATGACTGGATGGGACATTGTAGGTTTACCCTGGGTATCACTTATGTGTCACTGTGAGACAGAGGCACACTATACTAACCTTGGAAAAGGGCATAGCAAGATAGATTTACAATGCATGGTGAAAGCCACACACATTCTGGCTAGGTTTATAAATGCCCTAGGGCAGATAGCCTAGTATGAACCTATGAACCTATGTATCTTGTTCACCATTGGCCCTATGTGCTGTTAATCACCAATGCAATCTCAATACTTTGGTAGCATGTGCAAAGGTCAGTTGTCAGTCACCTCTATGGTACAGTTGTGGAATATGTGAGTCATGTAGTAATGTCACAGCTGCCACATGTACACAGTCAACCCTATCCCCTACCCATGGATGTACAACACATGTATGAGATGGAAACACATAGCCAAACTGTGGACTAAGCACTCTGAACCCAGTACTGGCATAACCTGTCAGGTGGCATGAAATACAACAGTGACTGCAATACCAGTCTGATGTGGACCTACACTGACAGCAATACAAGCATGTGAACACACCGGGCCATTCGTGGACCCTAAGAATAGCATCCTGCCTGAGTGGTAGACACCTCTGCAGCTGGCACACAGGCATACGTTAGGCCTGAACACAGCACGCATAACACATAGCACACAAATCGTGTGTGCCAAACAAGCACAGTCTGTACAGCTATACAACACTACTGCTGCAGTTGTGTTAGGTACTTTTATTGTCCAGTACAGTGAGGTCATGCTCACCAGGCTGGACAAGGTGAAGGTCACAGTGATATGCTCATGGGGCACTATGGTCCACCACATAACACAAGCATACAGGTCAGTCAGATGCATGGACACATATGACTCAGTCATTGTCCATGCCACTACAGCTGATGTGTGATGTCCCTCACTGGGATACATGATAGGGAACATGGAAGGGCTCACTGAGCAAGTGGCACAGGCTGGTAGAACCCTGACCTTGGTTGGCTTCATGCCCTCACCAGGAATGCTGATATATTACTGAATGCTAATGAATTACTGTAGCTACAACACCCTAGCTGAAAGGTTCTTAGCATGCGGTCACTGCATTGCTATGGAACAACATCTTACCACTCCCACAACAGGTGAAAACATGCAGCACCTCTTCATCAACAACATGTAGACTATATGCCCCAGACCAGGTGTGTATCCCTCACTACTAGGTTGATAGCATCTATATCTCACACTGTATATACACATCCCACATGCAGCACCTGCACAGAAGACCACAGTCATAATGTTACCCAGTGCAAATACCATGTATTCACATGTGGCAGGCATCACACATGGTAACTATTGAAGGTCACAGGTACATATGCGTATTTGGCACACACATACATCATGTGTGCATTGCCATAACTGGTTTAATCGATGTCGTGCATTATTGTGAGAAACAACCCGCACACATGGGCATTCTGTGTGAGCAAAACACACGTGACATGTCTGGAATCAAAAGCCATAAATAATTGTGATATTGTTTAGAAAGGGACGTGCATCCTGTAGTGTGTTTTCCCAGTTGCCAAAAGGGATGTTTCTTTCATACACACTACCCCTCTTCACACACACTTGCTGGATTCAAACCCCTACCTAACTATGTTATGATACTAGAGACGGATGCATTAGCAGAGCGCGCTATTTGCATTACTGGGAGTTTTTTTTTCTCCTGATATACTTATAGGGTGCTGACATCATCAGTGTTTAGAAAGGGGAATGGGCATCCTGTGGTGTGTTTTCACAGTTGCCAAAAGGTATGCTCCTTTTATACACACTTACTGGATTCAAACCCCTATCTAACTATGTTATGACACTAGAGACGGATGCATTAGTAGAGCGCACTATTCGCATTACTGGGTGAGTTCTTTTCTCCCGATATACTTATAGGGTGCTGACATCATCAGTGTTTAGAAAGGGGAATGGGCATCCTGTGGTGTGTTTTCACAGTTGCCAAAAAGGATGGGCCTTTCATACACACTTAACCCTTTCACACACACTTGCCGGATTCAAACCCCTACCTAACTATGTTATGACACTAGAGATGTACACATTAGCAGAGCGCGCTATTCAGATTACTAGGCAATTTCATTTCTCCTGATATACTTATAGGGTGCTGACATCATCAATGTTTAGAAAGGAGAATGAGCATCCTGTGGTGTGTTTTCCCAGTTGCTAAGAGGAACATTTCCCTCACACAGACTTGCACACAGACCATCCACAATCACCCACACACACACACTCTGGATAAGCTGTCATTCCCTAGGGCAAACAGCCTAGTGTTGACCTCTACACCCATATTGTTTAACTGTCAGATGCACATTATTTGGTGCTGATAGCAGTGTTTGCAGGTCTTTATTGCCATAACAGTTCCTGTTTGTATGAACAACTTGAGTATCTGTGGACGATGTTTGCATATGGGGGAAATCCACTATATCATGTA
The DNA here is from genome assembly GCF_019279795.1 of Protopterus annectens. Taxonomy (NCBI): domain Eukaryota; kingdom Metazoa; phylum Chordata; order Ceratodontiformes; family Protopteridae; genus Protopterus; species Protopterus annectens. The sequence goes on along the minus strand of NC_056730.1, from coordinate 503,508,589 downwards.
TGTCTCTGTAGTCATTTAAGTGTGAGCACTGGTCAGATTGCTATAATGTTGTTGGTTACTGGAATAACACGTACATATACCAGATATATGTGGCAAAATGCTAAACTGATATTTGGACTAAGTGTGTGAGCATGCCCAGTTCAGCCTTCCCATGGCATGTTGTGTGAAAGATGTCTCATTTATCCAAGTGTGTGAGCATGCCCAGTGTGAGCTTTCCATATGTTGAACTCTGCAGCCCATCACATTTGTGGATGAGTGTGAACTTCAACAAATATCTCCAGTTTATGGTTGTGTGTTCTGTGTCATGTTGTGTAGTTACTGTCCAAATGCTTTTTGTGTGAACACAACAGGGATTATACTGTGACTGCAGGTTTTGCATGGGATACTTTGCATACAATTGTCAACATCCGTTCATACCGACCTAACACTGTAGTACTGTATAGTGTAGTGGTTCAGTACTTTCGCTGTGGTGGACAGTATCCTGGGCTTTAGTCCTATCACTGCTTTACATTTCCATAGTGAGCACAACAGCCTGGTTAGGGTCCAGTTGTGCACATCTGCACAAAGGAGGTGCCTCTACGGACCCTGGTAATTACCGCCCCATAAGCTTAACAAGTCTAGTCTGCAAAGCTATGGAGAGGATCATAATGGAGCTCATAAACAAAGATATAGGGGACATGCAGACATTGGACCCATCCCAGTTTGGCTTTGTCAAGGGCAGATCATGCCTTTTGAACTTGGTCAACCTCTTCAAAAAGTCACTAAGGCCATTGATGAGGGAAAGGCAGTCCATACAGCCTACCTTGACCTTGCAAAGGTTTTCGACACAATACCCCACTCGGGTATTGTAGAAAAACTTACCAACGTAAATGTAAACCCATATGTCACAAGATGGGTTGCAAACTGGCTTAAGGACAGGACCCACAGGGTTAGAGTTGCTGGCGCTATGTCAGACTCCAAGCCGGTCACAAGTGGTGTCCCACAGGGCTCGGTCCTTGGCCCCCTATTGTTCGGCATCTACTTCTCAGAAGTACAGGCCAACATGGGAGAACTTTGGCTGACAAAGTTTGCAGATGACTGCAAAATGGGCGCCATAGTGGAAAGTGCATCAGACACGGATATCCTTCAGAAGGGAATCACGGAAACTGATAGCTGGTGCCAGAGCCATGGCCTGAAGTGAAATGCCAAAAAATGTATAGTCATACCCTTCGGGAAAAGCAAGGTAACCCCAAGCTACCATATAGGTGGCAATCCTCTAAGCACAGAAGAGGTTATCATGGACCTGGGGACCCAGGTTGACAGTGGCCTTTCTTTTGACACTCACGTTGCTAAAGTTGTTAGAAAGACCTTCTACATTGCCCACCTGATCATGAAGGGATTCACATCCAGATCTAGTGAGGTCATTGTTCCCTGTACTCTTCACTTATCAGACCAATGATCGAGTACAATGCCCCATTCGGGATGTATCTCACCCGACATCTGCAGCAATTGGAGAGACCCCAAAAGTCCCTCACCAAAAGGATAAAGGGACTCCAACATCTGTCATATGCTGCCAGATTGAAGACACTCCAGCTCTATTCAGTCGCATACCGTCTGCTCAGAGGTGACATGTGCCTGACATGCAAGGCCATGTCCAACCAGGAATTAATGGACATGCTCCACCTCAAAACTCCAAATCCACCAGAACCACTAGGGCAAGTGACTTAAACCTTAGCAGGGATATAAGTAGGACATGCTGGAGGGATAGATTTATCACTCAGAGACTCCCTATGCTGTGGAATAGAATCCCGGTCCATGTGAGGCAGAGCACCTTGCTGGCTCTGTTCAAGAGGAATCTTGACCTGTGGATGGGAGATCATAGGTTTACCCCGGGAATCATCTCTGTGTCACTGCTGGACAGAGGCACAACAAACTAATGGGCACAGGATTGTTTCCATATAAAGGGTGGCGTAAGCCACAAAACTCTGGGCTAGGCTTATAACTGCCTTAGGGCAGATAGCCTAGTATAAACCTATGAACCTATGAACCTATCTGACCATGTTGCATTATGTTCAGATATTAAGTACTTACAACAGCCTCATCCAACATCAGTAGTGTATTCCACAACATAGGTGTACATTGGCAAACACTACCGATGTGCCCTAGGCCATTTCTAATGCTAGTCAGAGAGTGTGTTTGTCCTTCGACACATTGTAAGTGTAGTTTGCCATGACATATGTCTTGTTTAGTATACTGTGCCTCTGTCTACCCGTGACATAACAGTGATACCCAGGGTAAACCTACCATCTCCCATCCACTCATTAAGATTCCTGTTGAGGAGAATCAACGAGTGACTCTATGGATAACCTGTACTGGTAGTTTACTCATGCGTGGGGGTGGCTTCTGTGTTATGGATAATGCAGTACAGCTTGTCCTATGTATGTCAGTGCTGGGGTTCAGGTCCCTCATGTGCATAGCTCACTGCCATTCAGATTGTACAAGGTGCAGCATGTTCATTGATTCCAGCTTGGACATGGCTTTCTACATCAGGCACAGCTTGTGTCTGGGTGGCCAGCATGGCAGTGTGTGGAGTTGCACTCTGTTTAATCAGGCAACACATTACATCTGTTCAAGCTCTTTGATACTCCTGGTGAGGTACTGTTGTGGACTTTACAGTTGATGGAGGTGTCTGCTGAGGTACACCCCACAGGGGCTGTTGTGGTCAATTGTAACACTGATGAAAGATAACTGCAGAACCACAATGACCTCCCCTTATCTAGATGTCATAACCTTCATGATTAGGTTGGTATATGGATTGTTTCTGTTAACACTACAGCCACATGTTTGTCCAATGCAGGATATCTATCACCTTGTGTACCCAGGTCTGTCATTACATGTTAAGTATGTAATGGGTTAACACCTATGTGGTAATTGGTGGTCACTTACTGTATATCCACAGAGGTTGACTATACAGTTTTCTCCATTTAACATGCTGACATGGCTATGGCACTGGTTGTCTGTTTCTATGTGGCCCTTTTGTGGGATGCTTGTGTCAGCTGGAGTGTCAGATATGTTGGGCAGTTTGTAGTCCTCTGCAAACATGTTCAGGCACAGTCCTTACATGTTGGCCTGTACCTATGGGGCATATATACCAGACGAGGAAGGTCCCAGGACCAAGCTTTGTGGGATACCTGTTATATGTGGTTTGTAGTCTGACATGGCTGCAGCATGTCTGACCATGTCAGTTCTGTCGTTGGTCTGGTTTGCAACCCCTCTAGTGACATTGGGGTGTATATATAAGCTGGTGAGCATATCTATATTGAACACATAGGGTATTGTATGGAAGGCTTTGCAAGGTCCAGCTACACTGTGTGGACCACATTGCCCTCATCAGTGACCTCAATTACTGTTTCAGCTGAGTCACGCATGTTTAGGGGCAGGGTCTGCACTTAATAAATCCACACTGGGTAGGGTTGGGTGTCAATAGATCCCCAATATCGTTATGTCTGCGGTACATGCTGATCCTTTCCATAGCTGTGCAGACCAAGCTTCTCAGGATTCTGTGGTGGTTGTTTTTAGTATCCATTCAGGCGACACCTTTCTTGAGAACAACCACTGTTGTTGTACACTGCTCTTTGGGTACATATCCTGTGGTAAGGCTGACATAATGTCAGGGAGGCAGCAGTCTGCTGGGAAAGATATTTTGCATTATGAGGGGGGGGGTTTGCACTGCACCTGTCAGGATGTATGTTGGCAATACGTGTGTGTGTTTGGTATGTTGTTTGTAATATTTGTGTGATCCAGAGCATATCTGGGAATTCACAACACGCTTACTACCATCAGTTGCAGCAGCCTTGGGGTTATCCTTAGTGTCCTGTACAATTTGTATCATAATAGGTTCATAGGTTCATACTAGGCTACCCACCCTAGGGCATTTGTAAGCCTAGCCACAGTGTGTGTGGCTTTTGCCACCCCTTGCTATGTGAATATTATGGCCATTTATGATTTACTTAGCTGTGCCTCTGTCTGGACATGACACAGTAAAGACCCCCAGTGTACATCTACAATTATCCATCCATTTTGCTAACTTCCTGTTAAGAGACATAGAGGAGCTCTCTGATTATGTAGCCCAGGCAGGTATGACCCTGACCTTGAGCAGTATCCTACCTTCACCAAGAATGATGCCACAATACAGAGACAAGATGATCAGCTTTAATAATTGCCTTAAACTCTGGTGTTATTTAAAGGGGATCCAATGTCTGTCTGCCTGGGGTGACATGCTGGACAAGCCACGCTGCTTCGCAAGGGATGGCTTGCACCTGTCACGCCTGGGCTTCCAGATATTGGCAAAGGCTCTTGCCTCCCCCATAGTGCCTTTTTTTAGGCAAGGCTCAAATTCTAAACCTACCACCCTAGAACACAAACAAGGAAAAAAACTAAGGGTAATGCTGCTCAATGCCAGAAGTCTCAACCTCAAGATGCACGCACTCGAAGCCCTTCTCAGTATGGAGAACATCGATGTCTGTGCTGTGACTGAAACCTGGTTCAAGGCTCCTGAGAGCACCCCGGCACTATCAGGTTTTACCTCATATCATGCGTTCCGGCCCCAAAATCCGGACAACACCAAGAAGAAGGGTGTCCATATTCATCAAGGACACCCTCACCTCAAGGTTGGTGGCAACGCACGATGCATCGGAGACCATCCAGGTGCAATTAACCGTAGGCAAGACTGCTCTGCAATTTGTAGCATGTTACAGGCCACCCTCTCAAACTCAGGAACCTCACACAGCTTTCCTGAAAACACTGGAGGGGATAAATGTATCTCCAAACACCATCATACTAGGTGATTTCAACTATCCGAATATAGACTGGGATCACTACTCAAGCCCAAACACTCTAGCCCAAAGGTTCCTAGAGTTCATAAACTCAAATGCCATGGAACAACTAGTCACCATCCCCACAAGAGGAGAAAACATACTAGATCTCATCATCACAAACATGGGGTCACAATGTTCAACACCGGAAGTATACCCCTCATTGGTGAGATCAGATCATAAACTAATCTCACTGGAATCCACATCCCGCCCCCACCCCAGATAAAAAAGACCACAGTGAAGAACTTCTCAAAAGCCGACTTCACACTTCTAAAGACTAGTGTGTTCTCTTTCAAGGTCCCCAGACCAGCAGAAACCATTATTCAAGCCGCTGAATCACTTACAAATGCCTTCTACCAGCACCTCCAGGACTGCATGGATCAGGCAATCCCAAACAAAACAAAGACTCTTTGTACCAAAGGCAAGCGTCCAGTCTGGTGGACCCCAGCCATAAACAAGCTCTACAACAAAAGGAGGAAGCTACTACAAGATAGATCAAAATCCTTAAAAGGGAAGACACCCTTGATCATTATAAGTAAAAAACTAAGATCTCTCATAAAATCATCCAAGGCAAATTTTGAGAGAAAAGTCACTAAGGACTCAAAAGACAATCATAAGGCCTTTGTTAGCTATGTTAGAAACCTGGGAGGAAACTCCCAGATATGCTCAGAATTAGTTCAAAATGACGTAAAACCACTGAACCTACAGACATTGCCAACATACTGGCTGACAGGTTCAGTGCAAATTTCCCCTCCCCCCAATAGGAGAGATATCTATACCAGAGGATTGTAGCCCCCCAAACATCTCAAATGCTCAGGTGAGAACTGCTCTCTCCAAGGCGAAAAACACAGCATCCATGGGACCAGATGGTGTCCCCGGTTGTGTGCTCCACGAACTCAATGAGGAATTAAACCCACAGTTAGGGCAGCTGTTTAATCTTAGCCTCACCTCAGGATACGTACCCAAGGAGTGGCGTACGGCAACTGTGGTCCCACTTCACAAAGGCGGTGCCTCCACCGATCCTGGAAATTACCGCCCCATCAGCTTGACAAGCCTGGTCTGCAAAGCTATGGAGAGGATCATAATGGAACTCATAAATAAAGACATAGGGGACTTGCAGACATTGGATCCAACACAGTTTGGCTTTGTCAAGGGCAGATCATGCCTTTTAAACTTGGTTGACTTTTTCTAAACAGTCACCAAGGCCATTGATGAGGGCAAGGCAGTTCACACAGCCTACCTTGACCTGGCAAAGGCTTTCGACACAATACCCCACTCAGGTATCATTGCAAAACTCACCAGCTGAAATGTAAACCCATACATCACAAGATGGGTTGCAAACTGGCTAAGTGACAGAACCCACAGGGTCAGAGTTGCTGGCGCCATGTCAGACTCAAAGCCTGTCACAAGTGGTGTCCCACAGGGCTCAGTCCTGGGCCCACTCTTGTTCGGCATCTACTTTTCAGAAGTACAAGCAAACACAGGAGGATTATGGCTGACAAAGTTTGCAGATGACTGCAAACTGGGCGCCATAGTCGAAAACACATCTGACACAGATATCCTTCAGAATGGTCTTATAGAAACGGATAACTGGTGCCAGAGCCATGGCCTAAAGTTAAATGCCAAAAAATGCATAGTCATACCCTTCGGGAAAAACAAGGTTACCCCAGCTAACATATAGGTGGCAATCCACTAAGCACAGAAGAGGTTATCAGGGATCTGGGGACCCAGGTTGACAGTAACCTTTCATTTGACACTCACGTTGCCAAAGTAGTTAGGAAGACCTTCTACATTGCACACCTGATCATGAAGGGATTCACATCTAGATCAAGGGAGGTCATCGTTCCCCTGTACTCATCACTCATCAGACCAATGATTGAGTACAATGCCCCATTCGGAATGTATCTGACCTGACACCTGCAGCAATTGGAAAGGCCCCAAAAGTTCCTCACCAAAAGGATTAAAGGTCTCAGAAATATGTCTTATGCTGCCTGACTGAAGGAACTCCAGCTCTATTCAGTCGCTTATCGTTTGCTCAGAGGTGACCTGTGCCTGACATACAAGGCCATGTCCAACCCGGAATTAATGAACATGCTTCACCTCAAAAAATCTAAATCCATCAGAACTACAAGGGCAAGAGACTTAAACCTTAACACGGTTATTAATAGGACGTGCTGGAGGGACAGATTCATCACCCAGAGACTCCCTATGCTGTGGAACAAAATCCCGGTACATGTGAGGCAGAGCACCTTGCTGGCTTTGTTCAGGAGAAATCTTGACCAATGGATGGGAGATCGCAGGTATACCCCAGGGATTACCTCAGTGTCACTGCTTGACAGAGGCACAGCAAAATAATGGGCATAGTATCCTTCAAACTAAAGGGGTGGCGAAAGCCACAAAACTCTGGGCTAGGCTTATAAATGCCCTTGGGCAGATAGCCTAGTATGAATCTATGAACCTATGAACCTATAAGAGTGTCAGTGAGGGGTCTGCCTAACATGTAGTGGTATTCTGTTCCAGGGTGTGGAGAGACTCAGGGTTAGGTATCTGTCCCTCCAGCACATCCTATTTGATTATGTGTTAAGGTTGACATCTCTGACTCACACAGCTCCGATGGCTTTGAGTTTTCTGGGGTGGAGCATGTCCATTACTTCTGTGTTGGACATGGACTTGTACAACAGACATACAATGCCTCTGTGTAGGCAGTATGTGACTGCATTCAGCTGTGGTGTCTACAGCCAGGCAGCATATGAGATATATTTGAGACCCTTTCTGACTCTTGGTGAGGTACCTTTGAGGTCTTTCTAACTGCTGCAGGTGCCAGGTAATGTACATCCAAAATGAGGCATTGTACTACAATATGGTCTGATAAGGGAACAGTATAGGGGCACAATGACCTTTGTTGACGTAGATGTGAATCCTTTCATGATACAGTGTCCAATATAGACAGTCTTCCTAGACAAATTGGCGATGTGACTGTCACATAACAGGTGACTGTCCACTTGTGTCACTAGGTCCCTGATTACTCCTTCCACACATAATGATTTACCACCTATGTGGTGATTTGTGTGTACCTTGTTTTGTATTTGGTGGTACATTCATACTGTCCACTGTCTTCAGGACAGTGGGGTGGGGTTCCTGTGTGTGAGAGTGTGGTCTGTAGCATGCTACAGACTGTACAGCAGTCTTGCCTATGGTTAGTTGCACATGGGTGGACTGCAATGACATAAGCATTGTCAGTTAACTGGACGTATAGGTGTCTGTGCTGAATATGGATACTCACCCTCCTTTTATGTTTTGTTACAGGTTTTGTGGCCATAACACATGATATGTGGTATTACCTGGTAGTGCTGGTGTGCTGTCATGAGGCTTGCAGCAGGTTTCTATCACTGGACAGACATCAATGTTCTCCATACTGGGGAGGGCCTCAGGAGCATGCATATTGAGGTTTACACATCTGGCATTGATCAGCATTACCCTTCTGTTTCTTTCCAGTTTTGTTTTCTATGGTGGTGGGTTGGTCTTTTCGGCCTTGCCTACGAAAGGATCTCTGTAGGTTGCAAAAGCCTTAGGCAATATCCAGACACTCATGGGTAACAGGTGCAAGCCATCCCTGGAACAGCAGCATGTCTCACTATGGAGTCACCTATTACAACTGTATCAGGCATGTTGTTTCTCCTTCTGTCCTGTGACTGTTTGGCACACCAGCTTTGTGTACTATGTGTTACATGTGCTATGTCTGGAGGTTGTTTTATTGGGTGTCTGCTTTGGAGGCTTGTGTTGGTGTTGTGTGTTTGTAATTAGGGCCTCTGGGAATGTTTTTGTGTTTATGTGTTTGGTTTACAGTCGTTGTAGGTCTATGTGGGACTGGGTTTGTGGTGTATGTGGTTACCTTGTCCTCCTGACTAGTTTTGACAGTACTGATTTGGGGTGCTCAGGCTCTGGTTTGGCTACCTGGTTGCGTCTATCACATATATTTGTATTTATTGGGGTGAGTTGTTGTTGTGTGTGTACTTGGGACAGGTGTCACATTGCCACTGGATTCACAGATTCTACTTGTTTTGCCTGGCCTTAGTGGATTGTATGTGTGGACACATTTTATTGCCATACTAGTGATCACTGATTACTTCACTTTTATGTTTGATCTATCATGTGGTAGCTTCCTCATTCTCTTCAATGGTTTAGTAATTGCTGGAGTCCAGCATGCCAGATGCCTGGGTGTATGGCATTGTGTCTTGTTGTTATTTGTGATTGCAGACTCCAAGCACTCTTGGCTGTGTTCATGGTATGCCTGTATAACATGTTCTGCAGTGTGTCCCATATTCTGGACTTGCACAGGGCCTTTCATGGATTCCACATTGGTTTGTAGGGGTGCAAGCTATGCTTTATACATGTGTTTCACTGTGGTAATGTGGCCAGGGACTGGGGTCGGGATGTGTAACTACAGTGTGATTACTCTATGGTCTGGTCTTACCAGTGAGGGATACACTTCTCATCTTGACATCCAGTACACATATTTCTGATTATCACATCCAGTATGCTTACACCTCTTGTGGAAGTGTTACATTTTGCATGTCCATTTTGTTTGATGGATTCTGAGAAATTGTCTACACTTGTGTCGGTGGTAGTATACGAAGAGTATAGTGACAAACATCTCAAAAGCTGACTTCACACTTCTTCAGACTGGGATGGTATCCTTTAAGCCCACTGGGCCAGTGGAAACCGCAACACACAATGGTGACTCCTTCGCAGACGCTTTCTACAGACATCTCCAAGAAAGCATGGACCATGCAATCACAAATAAAACCAAGACCCTCTCCACCAAGGGAAAGTGGCCTGTCTGATGGACCCCAGCCATAAACAAACTGTATAACAGATGAAGGATACTAATGCAAGACAGAGCTACATCTCCTAAAGGGAAGGCAGCTGTGATCAGCACTAGTAAAAAGCTACATTCTCTCATAAAGACATCCAAGGTCAACTTTGAGACATAAATCACCAAAGACAATAAAGATAACCACAATGCCTTCTTCAGTTATGTCAGAAACCTGGGTGGGAACCCTCAGATATGCTCAGAGTTGGTACACAACAACATATATTTCAGTGACCTGACAGATATTGGCAACATTCTGGCAGACAGGTTCAGTGCAATTTTCCCTCCCTCACCCCCAAAAGAAGATAGTTATCACAGCTGAATGTAACCTCACTGTCATCTCAGATGTCCATGTGAGAGCCGCACTCAGCAAAGACAAGAACACAGCATCAATGGGACCTGATGGTATCCCCAGTTGCGTGCTATGTGAACTCCAGAAGGAGCTAAACCAGTATATACAAATGCTATTTAACCTTAGCCTTGCTACAGGATATGTACCTGAACACTGGCGTACAGCAACAGTGGTCCCACTCCACAAAGGAGATGCCTCCACAGACCCTGGGAACTACCACCACACAAGCTTAACCAGCCTTGTCTGCAAAGCTATGGAAAGAGTCATTATGGAGCTATTAAACAGAGACATTGGTGACCTACAGACCCTTGATCCCACCCAGTTCAGCTTTGTACAGGGCAGATCCTGCCTTTTGCACCTAGTTGACTATTTTGAAACTGTCAGTAGGGCCATTGATGAGGGCTACGCGGTCCACACAGCCTACCTGCACTTGGCTAAGGCCTTTGACACAATACCCCACTCAGGCATCATAGACAAGCTCAACAGCTGAAATATAAAACCATATGTCACAGGATAGGTTGCAAAATGGCTAAGACACAGAACCCATAAAGTCGACATTGCAGGTGCCTTGTCAGATTCAAAGCCAGTCACAAGTGGTGTCCCACAAGGATCTGTCCTGGGACCCCTCTTATTTGGCATTTACTTTTCAGATGTGAAAGCAAAGATAGGAGGGTTGTGGCTGACAACGTTTGCAGATGACTGCAACCTAGGCACCATAGTGAATACATCAGCCGGCACACACATCCTACAAAATGCCGTCACAAAGACAGATAGCTGGTGCCGGAATCATGGCCTGAAACTGAATGCAACTGATGTGTAGTCATCCCCTTTGGGAGGAACAAAGTACCCACAAATCAATACATAGACAGCAACCCACTGAGCACAGAAAACAAATCAGACACCTGGGGACACATGTAGATAGTGACGTCTCATTTGACACCCATGTTGCCAAAGTGGTTAGAAAGACTTTCTATCTTGCCCACCTTATCATGAAGGGTTTTCCATCCAGATCAAAGGAGGTCATTGTACCACTATACTTCTCCCTTATTAGGCCCATGATTGAATACAAAGCCCCATTTGGTATGTACCTCATCCAGCACTTGCAACAGCTGGAGAGACCCCAAAAGTACCTTACCAAGAAGATCAAGGGTCTACAACACATGTCATATGCTTCCAGACTAAAGGAAATCCAGCTTTATTCAGTAGCATACCGCCTACTTACAGGTGACCTATGCCTGACATACAAGACCATGTCCAATCAGGATTTGGTGGACATGCTCCACTGCAAGCAATCCAAATCCACCAGAACCATGAGAGCTACAGATTTGAACCTCAGCACATACATGTATAGGACATGCTGGAGGGACAGAGTCATAACTCAGAGGCTTCTCACACTCTAGCAAAGAATCCCAGTTCATGTTGGACAGAGTCCCTCACTGACTCTCTTCAAGAGAAATCTGGACAAGTGGATGTGAGATTGTAGGTTTACCCCAGGGGTCCTCCCTGTGTCACTACTAGACAGAGGCACAGTCAAGTTATTCGATTACGTAAGGCGGTCATAATGTGTCACTACTAAGTCAGAGGCACAATATTCAGAATCTATTCTGTACACTTATTACCACTATAAGGGGTGGCAATAGCCACATCACTATGGCTAGGCTTATAAATGCACTAGGGCAGATAGCCTAGTAGTAAACTATGAAACTATGAAACTATGGTGTATGTGTAGGTATTTTCAGTCAAGCAATATAATGTGGTTTGGGGGGCTTGATATCTTCCTGTATTCCAACATAGGCCTGGTGCAGTTCCTGCTATTAGGACAGTGGTCTGCAGCAAGCTATATAGTAGTAGGCAGTTTTAGCCATTGGTATTTGACCATGGCTAATCCATGCTGCTTCTTGTTGTGGTACCAACATGGGGGTGTGGTTATCCATGACATTTATTGCTAGTCACCCTCATTTTGTAGCTTGTTACATGTTTTTGCAGCTGTACATCACTGTATGGGGTGTGACCTGGTAGTGTTAGGGTGATAATGTGGGCTTTGACCCAGTTTTCTATTACAGCACTGATATCTACATTCTCTATACTGTGTGCGTTTACACTGCACACATCTTGTTGTTTATACTTCTGGCATTGGGTAGCATTACATCTAGGTTCCTATCCCTTGTGGTACCTATGAAGGTGGGTTCGTGTTTTTGTGGTTTATGATTGGTGAGGGTGGATGTTAGTCAGGGTCCTCAGGTGTGCATATGGTACATGGTGTTACATTACTTAACACATGGCATTCATGCCTCAGGTGGTGCTGCAGGGCTGCCTCTTTCGGATGCACATACTACACTCCCTGTACATGTTTGGAAGCAGGTTGTGTCATGTTAGACATCCCTGTTACTATATGAGTGAGTCGGAGGGGGTATCAGTCCCAGTGTTCCTACTGAGCCAGTGTATGTGCTATGCGTTGCCTCTTTGCCAAGGCCAGGTCATACTGGGCACGCCTCCTTCTGCCTACTGGGGCAAGGTCAGGTTGTTCCTCCTCCGAGTCACCCTCTGCCTGTGGTGGCCTTGGCAATGGTGGGGGTATGTTTGGCCCAGCCCTATGCTGGTCCTGCTGCAGCTGTTTCCACAGGATCATATTATGTAGCATAGCACATATCATGATCATTTGGGTACATGTAGTTGGTGTGTACTGCAAGGCTCCACCAGATGTGTCCAGACACCGGAACCATGACTTGAGCAGCCCAAACACATGCTCTATGACATTACGTGTTTGTGCGTGTGCCTCATTATGGAGTTCCTGTTCAGGTGTGTGTGCATTTCTGATGGGTGTCATCAGCCACGGCTCAAGTGCATAACTTGCATCCCCCACTAGGTGTCCGTGTGGGAAGTCCCCACTGGCAAATGATTGGTACAGCTGCGTCAGATGCCAGATGTGGGAATTGTGGTAGCTCCCAGGGCAGCCAGCACACACATTCATTATTATGCCCTGGGCATCACACATGACCTGGCAGTTGATGGAGGGGAATCCCTTGCGGATAATATAGGCTCTACCCCGCTCACCGGCTGGTGCTTTGATGCGTATGTGCGTGCAGTCTATTGCACCCAGTACCTCAGGGTATCCCGCTATTTGCTGGAAGAGACGCATATTGCTGGCCACAACCTCATGGGCATTGGGGAAATATACACGATCACCGACATGTGCTGACATGGCATCCAGGAACTGGTGCAGTACCCTGGAGGCTTATGCCTGTGATATCCCCATCATATCACCAGTTGGTCTCTGGAACGTACCTGTTGCTAGTATTCTTAGGCCAACACATACCTTGGTTTCCACTGGGATGGGTTCCTCTCTGTTGGTTCTGTGTGTGAGACGTGGCCTGCACAGCTCAACAATTTGCTGCAGAAGGTCTCTGTCCACTCTGTAGCGCTCTACTATCTCCAGCTCATGTAACCCATGGTAGCAGACCCTGGGCCTGTATACTCTCCTCCTTCTCCTCACTCTGGGTTGTCTGTCAGCATCTGCATTGTCACCACCCTCAGCAATTCGCCTATGCCTGATTATAACAGCTATGGCAGCCCCTAGCATTTCTGCTCTGAGTTCAGCTTTTTTCAGTTTTCAATTCTGATAGCTTACTCCTTTCTTGCAGTATCTCTTGAGAGAAACACCCTGCACTGCTGTTTGCAGTGTTTTAAGTGCTGGGTTGGGCTTCTAGTCTGCCTGTGTAATTGCCTGTTTCCAATTGTTTCCACCAATTAACTCCAGCAGTATCCTCTGGCAGCTTCCTTGTAGTCTGGTTGTTTCCTGTTTCCTCTCTGTTTCCTCAGGGGGAGCAATGTGCACACCAGCTTAAGCACGCTCACAGTTGCTTAAACGCGCGCACAATACTTACACGGTGTGGACTTGGCTGATTCATGGTAAAACGCGTGCACACTGCCTTACACACGTGCACGCCCGCGCAAACCGTTGTAAATGGTTTGCAACACGCTCCCACATGTTGAACCTGCCTTACACGCGTGCACACGCGCGCATGCACATATATCAAGAATGTTTGAGTGTAGGGATAGTGTGCACCGTCTATTTCTTGACTTTCCTAGTGTTCTGTTGGGACACACCTCTCTCCCTGATGTCTGTCTGTCATCTGTCATGTTACACTGCCCTCCAATGTGATACATTTATTTCTATCAGTCCCCCCCGTGATGTCACCTACTTCTTACTCTATTCCTCCCCCTTCTGTAACTCTTACACTACTCAGAAAGTGCTCATTACCTATGTGGCAGTGTGATTCAGTATTGTAACCCTCATTTACATAGGATTGCCTAGTAATGCTTAGTTACATCTCTTACACGGAGCTTCCCCCCCTTGGCAACCACTACACGGTGGCCATATTGTTTTTGGTCTGCTAGTCCCTGCTTTGTCATTCCATATAATACATAAAGCCCACAATTGTGGGCTTATAAGCTTCGGTTTTCAATTTTGAGCAGCGCACCCCATTTGCGCGGGTGTGCGCTGCAGTTAAACATGAAAATCCCACGAAAAAAAAAAGTTATTTTAAAGAATTTTGCAACACTTTTTAATGCCAATGGCCACATATTTGGCCATTGGCATGCTAGATAACACATATGCACCCTTTATTTGGAGCTGACATAGCTCTGTTGTCAATTTTGCAGAAATGTACTCAGTTGTCAGCTGAGTACATTTCTGCAGCTAAAACGTCCATTACACGGACTGCTTTGGGCTTCGTGGATCGCTCAAATACCTCATTTGCATATCTTTGAGCTGCAAATGAGGTATTGAGCATTTCCACGCCCAGTCCATGTAAGAGACGTTTTAGCTGTCTCTTACACAGAGGTTTGGGCTGTTCCTGGATCGGGAGGCTTACACGGAGGCTTACACTACTCTTAAACTCCGTGTAAGCCTTCGTGAATCCTGCCCGTTCTCTTTTTATATACTTATCAATCAAACAATTAATTGTTTCATTATCTTATTAACCCTATAATTGCACTTAAAATGCCATTCAATACATTCAATAAAGCACTATATATAAGATAATACATTTTATATACTTTTTTAAATAAGCTGACTCTATGAAAGAGTATATAAATTACATAATGATTCATGTTACTTTTTCTAACTTATTCAATACAATATAAACATTTCTTATATTAAATACTAAACTGTACACAAAAATAAATAAATAAATAAATATGTATAACATAGAAATACAAAATTTTTTTTTAAATACAATCAAATATCATTATGATTCAAAACTTACACCACAACTATATGTTATATATACCCACTATCTAAATTCATCCCCATGGGAAATAGTGTATGGTACCCCAAAATCATTCTATGCTCTAACCTATTTAATGCAGTTTTAAAATTTCCTGCATAAAAATGAGGTCTAGTCAATACACTAAATGCAAAACCCTCTATGCTACCATTATGTATATTAATAAAATGAGTGGCTACGGGACTGTCCATGTTTCCCCTCCTTCTTCTTTTGGCTTTTTCCCGGTTAGGGGTCGCCACAGCGGATCACCATGCCTGCACATTGATTGGCAGTGGAATTTTACAGTGTCGAGTTGCCAGCCCGGTGCCCAACCTTCCACAGAAGGCACACACATACGCACACCTAGGGTCAATTTAGAGTGTCCAATCCACCTGCAGCATGTCTTTGGGATGAAACCAGAGCACCCGGAGGAAACCCACGCGACCACAGGGAGGACATGCAGACTCCGCACAGAAGGCACCCCAGCCGAGGATCGAACCGGAGTACCTCTTGCTGTGAGGCGGCAATGCTAACCACTGCACCACCGTGGCCGCCCTCCATGTTTCCCCTCCTAATATCCCCTAAATGCTCCAAAATACGCACCTTAACATTCCTGGTGGTCTGTCCGATGTACCATAACGGCGTGATACAATCACACCCCAAAATGTATACCACTCCTGATGACATGCAATCAAACTTTTCAAATGCTAAATATTTCTTCCCATTTATTTTCATCCCGTGCATATTTTATACATTGTCACAAACCAAACAGCAGCCGCAACAGTGCATGCCAACATTTATGTTAGTAGAAAGTTCCAATTTTCAATTTAACAGCTCTTTTAAATTGTAATACCTGTTATATGAGAAAGTAATATGCCTTGGAAACAGATGACCAACACTTAGATCATCACATGCAACATGCCACAATTCTCTAATGATTTTTTCAACTACATTTGAAAATTCAGAAAACCTAGATACAAAAAATATCTTTTCTTGTGTAGATGCAATCACCGAATGACAACTGTCATTGTGATATACACTCCTCCCTGATGTATGAGTTCTACACAACCTATTTTTTATATCTAAAAGTGTAGTACTCTCACACTCTCTGGATATGAGTCTGTTGAAAATGTCATCACAGGCTTCTTCCCATAAATCTATGTCCGAGGTATTTCTTAAAATCCTCTTAAATTCCCCTTCAGGCAATGCCTAAATCAAATTGGGAGGATGCATACTACTTGCATGCAAAAAGTTGTTTACCGCTGTTGGTTTCCTAAAAGGTTTATATTGTATTGAGTTGTCTTTCCCTACATAGAACTCTACATCCAAAAATGATGTGCTGTATAAGGAACTTTGTGCTATAAACCTTAATCCATGTGTGTTCTGATTCAAAATTTTCATGAACTGTTCAAATAAGGACACCTCACCCTTACAAACAAAAATGAGATAATCAATGTAACGTCTATAAAAGATGACATTACTCAAAAAGAAAGAACTCTGAAACATAAATTCTTTTTCAAACTCTCCCATATATATTACTGCATAAGTGGGTGCAAAAGCTGCACCCATAGCAGCCCCCTTTATTTGTAAGAAGAAATCTTTCTTCCACATAAAATAATTATGTGTCAAACTAAACTCCAACAAACATAACAAAAACATAGTGCGTGGTCCCTCACCCATCATCTGCTGCATGGCTTCTAAACCCCATCTTATATTGATATTAGTGTATATAAAGATGAAACATCAACCGTTGCCCGATAATAATCTTCCTTCCACTCTACCCCACGTAATGCTAAACACACAGCTTGGGTATTTCTTACATGGGAACAAACTTTGGGAAGATATTTTTTAAGATGAAAATCCAAAAATTTGTTCACTCTTTCTACATAAGAGCCGATACCAGAGATGATGGGCCTTCCTGGTGGATTAGTCATGCTTTTATGAATTTTTGGAATAATATAAATGTATGGGTGACGAGGTTCCTTAACTGTTAGTTTTTTAACATCTTTATTGCTAAAGAAGCCTAACCTTTCTCCCTTTTCTAATAGTTCACTCAACTCTTCAGAATACTGTTTCAGAGGGTTATTATTCAGTTTTACATAGATGTCCTCTCCCAACAAGGTATTCACAATACTTTTATATTTATCAATTACCCCCTTTATCAGCTGACTTAATGGTTACTTTATCCAATTTTGTTCTCAACTCTTTTAGGGCCAACCATTCACATTTGTTTAAGTTGAATGCCTTATTTTGTTTACAAAAATCTTTATATGCTCTTTCGAGTTTAGAACAAACAACATGCTCAAATGCATTTATAGCCAGCGAACATTTTGGAGGAATAAAATTACTATCACCTGAAAAACAAGGGACATCAATGTGCCCATAGCCCCCCCAAAAATTTTCTTCCACACGAACATTGGCCTCTTCAGAAAAATCAGACACATAATTTCTATCTTCACATTCATCTAACATCAAATCATCATAGTCATATATGCTCAAATTTAACAATTCATCATCTGATAAGATATTACATTCAGTTAGATGTTTCTGTCATTCAGAGAAGTATACACTTAAATTCAATTTGCGGACAAATCTTTTAACATCCACAACTAAGTCCGCTAGTGAAGGTAACTGTGTGGGTATAAACTTGGTGCCTTTTAACAAAACCCTAAACATGTCATCAGACAAACACAAACCAGAAAGATTAACAACATTTAAATTTTTACAAACTGAATTAGTATTACTAGCAGAAGAAACACCATCATTTTCAATAACAGTCACAATGGCATTTTCCGAAGTCGTCTCACAGTCTAAATCAGTATGAACAAAGCAACTACAATTAGATGATGTATCTCGTTCCAAAAACAAAACAAGTTTGCTTTTAGTTTTTTGAGTTGGACATCGAAGTGGAAGTATAACTCGCCTTATTTTGTATGGTATTTTGCTCTGACTGTACTGCACAGGGTCCTGAGCCCAAGACTTGGCAGTGAAATGCATAGTGGCAACACAACATTTTATTCTAGCAACTTTCCAAAATTATATAAGCAATGTTTAAAATGTGTCCCTGGTTTTTGGGCTTTTGTCCCCCCCAAATAAAATTTGGATTTCTTGTGCTGCAAAGTTGAGAGATACAGTTGAATGTTGAGTGGATTATACAAGGAGCTGAGAGCTTCAGGGGAAGAAAAGTCGGGAAGGTATATCAAAGAACCCATGTATGTTTCTTGTTTTGTGTGCAAGGGGCCTATGGCTATGATTTGAAAACAGCCCAAAGGTAATCTTTATCCACCACTGACCAGATGCATTTTCTTTGGATGTGGTGTAGGTTTCAAATTTTCAATGTTTCAATGAATGTGAGTTTCAAGGGCAGATAAGTTTTAATGCTATGTTTATTTTCATTGTGAGACAGTATTGCTTTGTTTAGCAGATATCTAGTAGTGTTTGTGCATTGTGCTATAAAATGTAAAAATAAAATCCAAATAATCAATGTAGAAGTAAAGCAGTATGCACATTAGTGTTTATGGTAAATGGGGTGAAATAGCCAGGTAATGGGACATTGGAATGACTGCAGGGGGACTCTAGTGCCATATTTTGGTTGTCTGTTCAGTTTGCGTTTGAAAGTTGGTATCCCATAATTCCATTGAAGTGGGTGGGGTTACATGATTATGTATGCTAATTTTATGTTAATCAGCATACTGATTTGTACCTATTTTTCATGGGCCTTGTCCAGATTTTTGATGTTTCCAGGTTGAGAGGTATGGTCTTACATATATCGCTACCACTCATAACTTCCTCATACAATACCACAACTGCTCTCTAGGCACCCTGTCATATGCTTTCTCTACATCCAGAAGGACACAAAACAACTCCTGACCTTCTCTGTACTACTATACCAACACTCTCAGAGCAAACATCGCATCTGTAATGCTCTTACCTGGCATGACAACATACTGCTGACCACTACTCATCACCTCCCTGCTTAACATAGCTTCCACTACTCTTTTCCATGACTTCATGCTGTGACTGATTAATGTTATCCCTTTGTAGTTACTACAGCTCTGCACATCAACCTTATTCTTAAAATGGTACACAAACACTTTCTCTCCACTCCACATGCAACCTCTAACTTTCCAAGATATCATTAAACAATCTAGTGAAAAACACCACTGCCAGTTCCCATAAACACTTCCATGCTACCACAGGTATGTCATGTAGACCAACAGGCTTTCCAGTATTCATCCTCTTCATAGCTATCCTTACTCCCTCCTTGGTAAGCCATTGCACTTCCTGATTTACCATACCAACATCATCCAACCCTCTCTCTCTCATTCTCTTTACTCATCAGCCTCTCAAACTCCTCTGTCCATTTGCTCAACACACTCTCCTCACTTGTGAGTACGTTTCCCTCATTATCCTTTATCACCCTTATCTGCTGCACATCTTTCCAAGCTCAGTCCCTCTATCTAGCCAACCAGTACAAGTCCTGTCATCCCTCCTTAGTGCCCAACCTGTCATACAAGTCATCATATGCCTCATCCTTCGCCTTTGCCACCTCTCTCTTTGCCATGCACCTCATCTTCTTATACTCTTGTCTATTTTACTCATCTCTCCGACAGTCCCACTCCTTCATCCCCAACCTCTTTCTCTGTATACTGTCCTGTACTTCCTCAGTCCACCACCAGGTGTCCTTGTACTCCTTCCTCCATCCACATGTCACAGCAAGCAGCTTTCTAGCCATCTTCCTTACTAGCTCTGCTGTACTTATCCAGATATTTGGTAAATCATCACTGCCACCCAGTGCCTGCCTTAACTCTTCCCTGAACTCCACCTCACAATCACCCTTTTCCAGTTCCCACCATCTGATCCTTGGTGCTGCCCTCACACTCCTCCTCTTCTTGATAATCATTGTCATCTTACAGACCAACAGTCTCTGCTGCCTAACTACACTTTCCTCTGTTACCAATTTACAGTCTCCAATCTCCTTCAAACTGGCCCTCCTACATTGGATATATTCCACCTGTGTGCATCTCCCCTCCACTCTTGTATGTTACCCTATGCCCCTCTCTCTTGTTATAGTATGTATTCACCACAGCTATGTCCATCCTTTTTGCAAAATCCACTACCATCAAACCTTCTGGATTCCTTTGCTTAACACCATACATACCCATCCCTTCCTCATCCCCACTGTTCCCTTTACCAACATGGCCATTGAAATCTGCTGCAATCACCACTGTCTCACCCTTGGGTACAGTCATCACCATGTCATCCAACTGACTTCACATTTCTCTTTCTCATCCACCACACAAGCAACTTGCATAGCATATGCACTAACAACATTCTTCATTACACCATCTATTTCCAGATTCATAAACATCACTCTATCAGACACTCATGTCATCCTCCAAAAACACCCTTGGCATACTGTTCCATCAGGATAACACCTACCCCCTTTCCCCTCCCATTCGCACTCTGATAGCACAATTGTGACCTAGCTCTAATACACCTAGCCATACTCTTCTTCCATCTGGTCTCTTGCACACACAATACATCAACCTTCCTCTGGCCATCATATCAGCTAGCTCTGTCCCTATACCAGTCATACTGCCAACATTAAAAGTTCTTACCCTCATTACCACACTCCTAGCATTTCTCCTCTCCTCCTGCTATATGTGTGTTGGACATCCTCCAGGGTATGTCTGTCAATGCAAAGGCCACTATGCTATTGAATGACTCAAGTGTGTTACAGCAATATTGACAGTGTTACTAATTTTGTCCCACTGCCCCCCATGTATGTGTGGCATCCTACAGATGTCCTGCTCTAATGGGTTGAGAGGGATGACTGGGCAGCAAGAGTGTGAATACAGTGTGCCATACTGACATAGAACAAAAATGTATATCAGGTATTAGCTGTGCACATGTCAATATGAAATGGTGTATCTGGCCCCCTCATAACAGCAGACATGAGATGCAAAATGTCAGTTAAATATGCTGTACATGTTGTACACATCTGCAATCTTAGTTACAGTACATCCAACAGAGTGACGTTTCTACAGCTACTGGTTGTTGAATTGCCCTGACAGAGCCATGGGTACTACAATAAGCATGATTATCAGTTTGAAATTGGAGAGGTGTCCAGCTGTGTTATGACTGTGTGTCCATGCCTACTACAAACAGCTATAGGAACACCAACATAGCTGCATGGAATCAGCAATACCTTACTTGTAAAACCTGCCTCCACCAAAGTAGAGTAATCCCCTTTACTGGGCAGCAGCAATACTCAAACCACAGACATGGTCCCTATATTGGCTGTACAGGGAAAATTAGGAGCTGGCACCAACTCGACATCAAGTCAGCCTTTGTCTGATCGAGCATATAAGGTCACAGGTGGAGTACTATAAGGCTAACTATTAGTACAAATTGGACACATCCACCAAGGCCAATCACAAGGCCATCTTCACATATGTCTGCAATCTGAGAGGCAACAAACCAACCCACCCTGTAATGGTGGTCAATCAGACCTCATATACATACAACATAGCTATAGCCAATGTGCTGCAGATAGGTTTAGGGCAAACATCACCCCCTGACTCAGCATCACTATAGGTGGCTATGCACAGCACCCCCCCCCTCATCACCATTGAGCAGGTACATATTGCCTACTGAAAGGCTAAAAACATAAGTATCCATGAGACCTGACAACATCCCTGTCCACATCCTACATGAACTCAGGCATGTGCTCCCAGCTCCATTACACACTGTAGTCACACCAAGCCTTGGCACCATCCACACCCCATCCACATTGAAGATGGCCAATGTTATCCCTCTACACAGACATGAATGAGGAGTAGAGGATTATGAAATTAACTAGCCCTCATTGCTGGGAATATGACCCATCAGGACCAGCAGTGTAATGCAAGCAGATACAGTTCTGATAGACTACAGGAGTATGTTATGGTTGTGAGTGGTGGCTACTGGTATTCAATGTAGCTGTGCAGGTTCTGTACATACTGTTGCCAAATGTATGAGGTCCCGTGATGTGTTTCCCTTTTTATGTCTTCCGGGTGCAATGTTGCATCAGCAAAGGTCTACTTTCTCAGCGGCTGAGACAAATATAATAATAGAAGCCATACTAAAGAACTGTGTCATAATGTTGGACCAGAGCCAGCAACATCTGTGGGAGAGGACCGGCCTGTGGGATGACCTAGTTCACATGGTAAATGATGTTGGTCTGCACGCACATACATACATACGAGCAGGTCCAGCATCATGTAACTTACCTCAATGCCATGCCCAGTAAAGGGCTGCTGCAGTGTTCAGGGATCTCACAGCCACAGGTGGGGGCCCAGCCATTCAGCCCCCACTAACACCCACCAAGGAGCTCCTCGCCAATCTTGGGGCACCCATCCCAGTGCAACATCAAGGTACAGACCCCTCACATGCTGGAGGTGGGTGGCACCCAGACAATGGATGAGGAGTGTGCAGGTAAAGCCCCAGTGGAGATTACTAGTACTAGTTATGACCACCTCTCCTGGCATGATTAGAGTGCAGCTCTCTGTGCTTTTGCACATTAACCTGGTGCACTTGGGCATTCTGAGGCTCTGTTGCAACTGCCTCATGTACACAGACAACCCTCTCCTCTAATCTTCCAACACTCAGACTTGTGAGAGATACCCCTATAACACCGAATTGGAAGATATGCACTCTCCAGTGAAGACTGGACTAACTGGTCAAGAGGAGAAGGGTCAACACCTGCAACACACCACATGGAACACATACCCCCAGAACAACCTACTCACAGTTTCTGACATACACACAACCACAAACCCACCTTCCCACCACACAAGGGCATCAATAGACATATGTGAGAAAGAGGAGACACCACCAAGACAGACACCCCAACCACCACACACACACAACAAACACACACACAACATATTTCAGATATAGATAGTGCATAAGCCCCTAAGGCTAACCATCTTGCCACAGTCTGTACATATATGAATCAATAGTCAGGCACACAGATGTCCCACACACTAGAGGAACTGGAGGAGGAGGAGGTCAGAGGCTATCTATCAGGTGCCAGAATCCAACACATAACACACCCAGTCAGGTCACTCCACAACAACTACAAGTATCACTCTGTCAATGTCCATGTGTGTGTGAATGACCTGAGATACACCTCCATGGACTGTATGAAAAGAGACATGGTGGAGCTCTCAGATTATGTGGGCCAGGCAGGTATGACAGTAGCCCTACTGTCACCCAGCATGAAAACACAGTACAAACAACAAATTATTCGACTTCAACAATTGGCTTAAGTGTCTGGTGTCACTCTCATGGGATCCAGTATCTGTCTGCTTGGGATGACATGACTGACAGACTGTGATGGCATGCTAGAGATGGCCTGCCTCTGTCAACCCTGTGTTTCCAGGTATTGGCTAAGTGTCTTGCCACCCCTATACTGCCTTTTTAGTCAGTGTTCCAAATCAAATTATGACAGCTATACATATATGCAATCTGAGGGTCATGCTGCTCAACACTAGACAGCTACATCTTGAGATGCAGCTACTCGAAACACTCCTCAAAATGGAGAACATTGACAGTTGTGCTATAACGGAGACCTGGTTTACAGCAGCAGACAGCACCCCTGAACTACCAGACTATAACTCATTCCACACCTGTCAGCCCCAAAACATGGACCACAGCTACAAAGGTGGTGGTATCTCCATATTAATAACGCATATGTACACATCCTGAATAGTATCCCAGCATAATGCATCTGAGATACTTCAGGTACAAATGACATTGGGTAATAGTGCAATCCAGGTCATAGCTTGCTATAGGTCGACATCCATGTCCCTAGACTCTCAATCCACATTCCTCAACACTCTGGAATCTATCAAGTCCCAACCCCACACTCTCATACTAGGAGAGTTCAACTACCCCTCCATCAACTGGGTAAGATACTCAAGCACCAATACACTGGCCCAATGCTTCCTGGAATTCATCAGTTCTAATGCCCTGGACCAGTTAATTCTGACACCCAGTAGAGAAAGCAACGTCCTTGACCTGTGTTGATTACTAACATATGGGACCATTGCTTGACAACAATAGTCAATTGCTGCCTGGTCAGATCCAACATAGAGTAATTAACATGGAAATCCACATCCCACCAATACCTCCCTGCAAAGGTAACTACCTTGAAAAACTTCTCCAAAGCTGACTTTGTACTCATAAGAACAGAGGTGGCTAACATCATAGCACCCATGCCAATGGAAAATACCTGCATGACTGCCAAATCATACACAAATGCACTGTACAAACATGTACATCAGTGCATGGAACAAGCCATACCCAACAGAACCATGACACTGTCCTCCAAACACTGCAAGCCAATCTGGTGGTCCCCTGCCATTAATATCCTGCACAACAGAAGGAAGAAACTGTTGCAGAAAAAGGTGGAGTCCCAAGAGTGGTAAAACTCTCTTATTAGCCTCAACAACAACTACTTGAGATCCCTCATGAAATCATCTAAAGCCAGCTATGATGGCAGAATTGCAGCAGACACTGACAGCAATCACAAATCCTTTGACAGTTATATCAAGAACCTCCACACCAATACCCAAAAGTGCTCTGAGTTACTGCACAATGCTACCTC